>NC_084842.1:16225976-16528119 GCF_033115175.1 Lepus europaeus | reverse complement strand
ACCACAGGTTTAACTAACTACTTCTCCCACTTGCTGTTCTACACTAACATATGAGAAGGCTACCCACTTTCGCAAGCTCCAGAGTACTACAAGATCCCCAGATGGCTTCCTTCTACTCTGCCCACTCCTTTGTAAAATGTCCATTTCTTAAACTTTCCTCACTTACTATCAATGTTTCATCTGTTTTTCCAGCTGAGACATTGACTAATACAGTAACTGCCTTTTGAGTAGCTTTAGGAAACAGGATTTTTTTTTTATCTCTAATGGTGTTAGAATCGAATCAAAACAAGTTTCCATGATTGAGGTGTTCATGCATTTGAGAAGAAATACCCTCCTTGCTGGAGGTAATGGGCCACTGATAACTCCAGAGCATGTGGTGGCATCATGATAACTCCAATTATCCCTACTGGGATGAGAGATGCTGTGCAGATGGAGGTCAAGTGGCTGAAGTACTTGGTAACTATGGTAACAGTCATGATTATAAAAATTGTGGCGTCCGTTGGCTTTTTCAGACTAGCCTAGAAAGCATGAATAGTGAAAGGACAAACTCTAGTCCTTGAGTGTCCAGTGAACAACAAAGTGATGGAATGAACTATAAAATCTCTAGAACATCTTTGAAGATGCTCCTCCCTCCCCCTCACAGTTGCTGCAACTATATGCTAAGAGCAGCTAAAATATAGCACCATTTAAAGTATCAAAACGTCAGAGAATTTGATATTAAATTAAGGTCACTAAGAAGGAAGATGATGGCTAAGGCTGACACTTGATGCTGGCATCCCAGCTGAGAGTGCTGGTTTGAGTTCCAGGTACTCTGCTTTTAATTCAGCACCCTGCAAATACATCTGGAGAGGCAGCAGGTGATGGTCTAAGTTCTTGGTTCCCTGGCTCCCCCATGGAAGACCAGGAAGGAGTTTCTGGCTCCTGGCTTTGGCCTGGCCTACACCCGGCTATTGTGGACACTATGGAATGAGCCAGCAAATTTAAGTTATGTCTTTTCCTCTTATTCTGTTGCTCTGCCTTTCAAATAAATAAATGACTAAATATTTTCAAAGGGGCCGGCACTGTGGCATAGCAGGTAAAGCCACTTCCTACAGTGATGGCATCCCATATGGGTGCCAGTTCAAGTCCCAGCTGCTCCACTTCTGATCCAGCTCTCCACTATGGCCTAGGAAAGCAGTATAATATGGCTTAAATCCTTGAGACCCTGCACCCGCGTGGGAGACCAGGCAGAAGCTCCTGGCTCCTGGCTTTGGATTGGCCCAGCTTGTCCATTACTGACATCTGGGGAGTAAACCAGCAGATGGAAGATCTCTCTTTCTCTGCCTCTGCCTCTTTGTAATTCTGTCAAATAAGTCAGTCTTCAAAAAAACATTTGAAAAAGAACCAGCAAAGCTTATTTTAAAAAAAAGAGAGAGAGGATCCCAGAAATATGCAGTGGGGACATTTGAGCAGAACCAGTCAATGCCAAATATTTGACAGAAAGTTTCCTGAACTATCTCCCTTGCCAGTAGAGATATCCGCCCTCTACGTCCACACCACCCAACACAGCACCTCCCTTTCTCTCCCAAGGAACCAGTCTGTCCCTGCATAAAATACTCTCAGGTTTGATGGCTGATCCCCGTACTAACCACGGCTTTTGTTTTTGTATTCTATACTTGACATCTAGGGGCTCACCGATCCCAGAAGGATTGCCACTCCAGCAGTGATTCAATTTCCAGAGACAGCCGACATCCCAACTATAGACATGATATCCAAATATAAATCAATTTATCCAAAGCTCACACTCAACTAAATCTTCTATTAGGCTCACATATTCCACACCAATATCCACCTGTCCTAAACTCCCCAGGTCAGATACAAAACTGCTAGAGATAGCCTCTATACCTGGGCCCTCCAAACTTATTTACCAAGCTCATCCTAAGCCTATTTATCTTGCCTCACTAGGTTCTTCCGAAGGCAACTTCATTAAAATTCCCTACTTAGTCCTACCCTCTCCTTCTGCCTCCAGATCAACCACCCTGCTTCCTCACATGGCCTGCCTTGGCAGGGGTACCGCCTTCCCTGGGCAGCTGTGAGGTACATACTATGTTCAAACAGTAGTCATTTTCTGATCTGTTGGCCTTTTTATACCTCAGATTGTCTATCCATATACTAAATTTTAAAATAGTCCTCAGGCTTTTCCCTCAGAAAGGGATCCTGACTCATCCCAGGACATACCTCTGCCTCACCTCGCCTTTTTGATTCATAGATAAGTCTGGAATGTTATGGCGTGATTTAGTATACCAAATGTAAGTTCAGATCAGTAGTGGTCTAAGGATAAAACAGACATAGAGACTGGGATGAATGTATTGATAGATATGTATATATCTCAGATTTAGGATTTACTGTTCTAAATTTAGGGCCTGGGCTGGCACTGTGGTACAGTGGGTTGGGCTGCTGCCTGCAACGCTGGCATCTCATGTTGGCACAAGTTCATGTCCCTGCTGTTCCACATCTGACAGGACTCCCACTGATGTGCCTGAGAAAGCAGAAGGTGGCCCGGGTGCCTAGGTCCCTGAAGCCACATGGGAGACCCAGAGCAGCCTCCTGGCTCCTGGATCCTGGCTTCAGCCTGGCCCATCCCAGTTGTTACAGCCATTTGGCATGTGGACCAGCAGACTGGAAGATGTCTGTCTCTCCCACTCTGTAACTCTGCTTTCAAATAGATAAATAGATCTTTAAAAGAAAAAAAAATTATTGAGCACAGTATTTGTAAGAATACTTTAAATCACCCAATTCCCTTTAATCTTCTTGTCTAACCTCCCTTACTAATTTGGCTAATTGAAAATTGAACTCAACCAGAGCCTATAGTCATTAATGATTAAAATCAAAAGTTCATTGGCTTAGAGCTTGAAAGTTCAGACTGCCATTAATGTTGGTCTCAATTCAGGTCTTCCACATGGGTGGCAGTATTCCAACTACCTGAGCCATCACCATTGCCTCCCAGGCTGGGCAAGAGAAGGCAATCGGAATCAGCTACGGGGCCAGAGCTGGAAGTTGACCTCTGGCATTCTAATTTGGAATCGAGTGTCTTAAACACTAAGCCAAATGCACATCCCTACAAGTATTTTTAAATATAATAGATTTTAGTATTTTAAAGATGTCTGGAACCTATCACATCTTCATTTTATCATGTTAGCTAGTGTAAGAGAGGACCAGGTCATGGAGAAGGACTGTAGATGACCACAAAATTAATCAGGCAATAACGGACCATCTCAGCTGAGTTACTAGAGATGTAGCCTCACAGAGTTAAACAACATACACAGTCTCGTGTGTACAGGAGCTTTCTTTTCCCCATTCCAATATATAAAATTGGAAAGATTTTTGCCCTCATCAGCAGTAATATCAGCACAATCTTATTCTCTGACTTAGGACTATGTCATAATACAGGCAGAAGGTGCCTTGGTCATGCTGATATATTACTGCTATTTTATAATGACAACTGTACTGTAACTGAATCTCATTATGAGAAACTAATAAGCCTTCAAAATCTACAGTCGGATCTATGAATACCCGAGAATGGATTACAAACTGTCAAATTTTTGGTCTTGTCCTATCAGGGAAATGTCTATGGGTTCTACTGAATATCTCAAAATATTCTCTTTAAAGTGAAAGCAAATTGCTGAATCTTGCACTATCCACTATTTAAAAAAAAAAAAGCTCAAAGCTTACTTGGAATCTTTGCACTTTGAGACAACACAGATCATATTTAGATGTGCTTCTGTGGATAACTCATAAGTCTGAACCATTTCCAGTGGTTCCTAGAATAAGAAAATACTATGCAGTAGGGAAAACAGGGCATTAGCTGTTCTACTGAATTATAAAATCAGGTGAGTCCAGTAGTATGCCACCGTGTAATAGAAAATAAATTTATGAGAGTGGATCTGAAATACACAATCTGAAGAATTAGATTTGGATGCATGCATTTTCACTGCTTGTCACTTCACTTTTAACATACATTTTTCATTGTGTGACCATATGGTTTACATCCTAATCAGGACACTTAAGAGGGAAAAGCAATACCATTAATAATTAAGATAGGAAAGTAGGGGTAAATCAAGAACATTCTATGAAAATTGGGATCTATGATCAAATCTTATGATCACTTGACCAAGAAATGAAAAAGTAGGCTTACATATCAATGTGAAATCATATGTAAGTAGTAGATAGAATTGAAAAGTTGTTGTATTGCAGCTCCATTCAGATATGGCCTTGAAAGACAGTCTTCCAGGAATGATCTCTGACAGTCTGTGATTCAGGTCTATGCTGATTCACAGGTAGTGACTGTTGGATTTGTTGATCAATCACAGAGATGGAAAGGAAAAAAGAACTTAGAAGAGAGCTAATAGGACATGAACTTCAAAACAGGCAAAAAGTATAAAACTATTTTTGACCCCTCTAAGTGTCAACCAGAGAGCTGCCATTATGTATTAAGCTCTCAGAGATGAGCTAAAGCATGTAAACTACCCTGCAAATATCAGCCATCCAGGTGTTTTCTTAATGGGCTTATTTATAAACTGGCCATGACAGCAGGGATGGGATCTCTATGATTTGTACAAGAGGTACTTCCTCATCTAGGTTGCTTGGGCTACTATTATTGCATTCAACCTGCCAAAAGTGAATACCAAATGCTTCATTCCCAATTTGGTTTCATTCCCTGGGGCTACTAACAGTCCACCTGATGCCAGGTTGATTGGCTTGGGTTCTTATACCATGGAGGTGTTCATTAGCTAGATTGTATTACAGTAAAAAGCCAATCCCAAAATATCAGTGGCTTAAAAACAGCATAAATAACTATTTACTGTTCATGTTACAGCAGTTGACTGTGGGTCTGTTCCATCCATCTTCTAATTTATTATTCTAGTTTCAACCCAATGTGAAGGAGAAAGTCCAATTTGGGAACCCTGCTATTGTGGAAGAGGGGAAAATCAGAAGAGGTTGGGCCAAATCACATAATGAGTCCTTATTCTCTGTGTGCAAATCAGAATGCATCACATTGACTCACTGTGTTTTGACAAAAACAATTAACACAATTGAGACCAGCTGTGGGTTGGGATGTTACTACATATACCATTTACCAGGAAACAGAGCAAGTGCCAAAGGCGAAGAGCACTGGGGTGCAATCCTCTTATAAGGAAAAGACCTCATATCTGCACCAATAATGCAATCTTCAATAAAAACAGAAAACTCCCTCTTTCATTCATACATACAGTAATACAAATATACCCTGGATCCATGTTGGCCATATCTATGCAAAAAACAAAAATCTTCCTCAGCAGTCAGGACACAAACTGGCACTGACATGAGATGCTGGCACCTAAGATGCCAGCTACACTACAACACCAGCAAAGGACTGACTTTCAATACAAGTGTTTTTCAATAAAAAAAAAAAAAAGCCCTCTTCCATTTACACACATAGTAATGCAGATATACCCTGGATACATAGTCATATTTATGCAAAATTCTTCAGCTAGTACTAAGTATAAATTATGAGAAAGCCTCATTAATTGCCAGAATACACATACAAATTAATCATTGATGAACAGATATTTGTTATAGAATTTAAAAACAGCAATGGGCTGCTGCACACCAAATTCAGTCTTACCTCATATTCCGTCACCACAAAATGTTGATAGGATACTCAATAGTCTACAATATTTCTGTACCAACAAAAATATGTACTACATGTCTTATAAATCTTAAGTTGTGGTACAATCTCTGCCATAGAGTGGATGTGTGTATTCAAGTCGGTGTGAATTTCTCACTATTAACTGATGTAAATTATTTGAGATTTTTGTCGCCATCTCCATTAGTAAGGCGTCTCTGGGTACTTAGAATTCTGTGCACAAAAAGGAAATGCTTCCACCAGAGAACACCAGCATGAGTTCATTTATGGAAAAGCTAATGTAGTGCTCTGACCAGCCTGCATTCACTCCTATTTCTTTAGATCCCACCAGCAGAGAAGGGGTCATTGTATTATGTAAAGTGACTGATCCTACCATTCAATAGAGAGACAGCCTGATGTAACACAGTAGAGAAAAGGAGAACAAGGTCAGAAATTCAGATGTTTAGCAACTGCCAGACTTCCCTTAACAGTGCCTGGGCCAAAAGTTCAGGTTTGTGGGAAAATGCAAAGAGAAAGCCTATAGGAGTGATGAGGTGCAATTACTCCACCAGATAAATAATGCCATTCAGTAGAGTGCAGCTATGGATTGGGAACACAAATGATGGTAGAAGGAAGCATCATGACTTGCAACTTAAGCCTCTTGTCTAAAGTGAGATGATTTGAGACCTATAGAATTTGTGTTGCTCTTTCCATTTTTATGCCTGTGAGATTAAAGAGGTAGCTACAGTTTTAGATTTCAGAGTAGTAGCAAGTATTTTATCTCCTAGGCAACTTCTAGAACTTTGTCTTTTGTACTAGGTTCACATATTTTTCACCTGAAGAACTGATGAGTAAATGCCAAAAGGAAAAAATGATAAGTTGTTCAGTGAATTTTTCATTTATCGCTTTAAATATATTCTCCTTTCCTTTAAATCCTTTGAACAGTACTGATGGCATGTAAATTAGTTTATGAAAGTACAAAATATGAGTATCTTTTTATTGCATGATGATCATCACTAATGAATACCCAACGTGAAAGAGGAATGAAGCAATTCAGTAGGCAATACGGCTTCATCAATTGATGAGCCAGTCTCTGTAATTAATCAAGGCCGCCGTTGGCAAATCACCCTTAAATGAATTAGTCATGCTGCAGGGAAGGCAAGTGTGGACTCCACATCTGGGCTCTGGTATCAAGGCTACACCAGGCACTGCCAAATGTTCAAACGCCTAACACCTGAAACCACTTCTGCCCCTCTCCCCGCTAGTAAGACATCACAACCAGAGATCAGTTGTAGTAATCATGTATGTAGTTTGTCATACTTGCTTTCTGCTTGTTAATTTCCCTCGAGATGAAGACCAACCAGGACTCCAGAGAGGAGCTCTTCTCAAAAGAGGTGACTTTGTGGTATGAGTGGCACAAGAATTGAGAAGTAGAGCAAACAGTGGCACACCACTCAGATGTCACATTTAGGAGTGACTCAGTCATGTTCTCAGCTGTACTGGTTGCTAATGGCAATAGCCAACAGGTAATTTCCTCTTTAGAAGTGAGTTCAGCCAGAGCAGGCATTTGTGGCGTAGTATGTAAAGCTTAAACCTGGGATGCCAGCACCCCATATGTGTGCCAGTCCATGTCCTGGCTGCTTCACTTCTAGTCCAGCTCCCTGCTAAAGGCCTTTGAAAAGCAGAAGAGTATGGCTCAAGCGCTTGTTCCTTGTCCCCAGCATGGGAGAACCAGATGAAGCTCCTGGCTTCAACCCAGCCCAGCCCTGGCCAGTGCCATCACCTGGAGAGTCAATCAGCAGATGGAAGAATTCCCCATGTCTTTCCCTTTGTCTCTACAACTTGGACTTCCAAAATAATTTTTTAAAAAAGTGAATTCAGCCAACAGGTGCTGACTCACTATTTATGATTAGTGGATCTGGGATGTACAAAATCTGGACTCATCACCTCAATTCAGAATGGTCTGCCTACTTGCAGAGCTTCTTAGAGAATTGTGGAGTCTCCTGCAACCACATTACTATTCAATTTCTGCCTCTGCCCATTCCAGATTCTCCCACTTAGAAGTTTTTAAAAAAAGATTTGAAAGCCAGACTTAGAGACAGGGAGAAACACACAAAGAACTCTTCCATCTTCTGATTCACTCCCTAGATGGTCACAACAGCTGGTGCTGAGTCAGGCCAAAGCCAAAGACTTCTACGTCTCCTGCGTGGGTGACAGGGGCCCAAGTACTGTGCCCCTCAAACTGGTACCCACATGGGATGCCAGCATCGCAGGCCACAGCTTTACCATTAAGCCACAATGCTGGCCCAGTCAAAAGTGCATCTGTCAAAGAATTTCCCCAAGAAATTTCTGATCACAAATATGCTTCTCAGAGTGTCTTTCATGGAGGACCCGTTCTAAATCAAATGTTGAGATTAATATATTTTTTACTAGTTATTGAGTTTATCTTTTGCTTATTCAATGTAAATAAAGTCCATTATATTTAATGTTGAGCATCCTTGTATTTTGATAAGCCATTCTTAGATTGATTTCTAAGAACAGTTTGTCATATTCAATTTATATTTACATATATTGTTTGTATTTTTTTTTGACAGGCAGAGTGGACAAGAGAGACAGAGAGAAAGGTCTTCCTTTTGCCGTTGGTTCACCCTCCAATGGCCGCTGCGGCCGGCGCATCGCGCTGATCTGAAGCCAGGAGCCAGGTGCTTCTCCTGGTCTCCCATGCGGGTGCAGGGCCCAAGTACTTGGGCCATCCTCCACTGCACTCCCGGGCCACAGCAGAGAGCTGGCCTGGAAGAGGGGCAACCAGGACAGAATCTGACGCCCCGACTGGGACTAGAACCCGGTGTGCTGGCTCCGCAGGTGGAGGATTAGCCTATTGAGCCACGGTGCCGGCCTATTGTTTGTATTTATTAAGAATTTTTGAATCTGGGTTGATACCCATGTGCCACAACTGAGTGTCTGGTTGAATACCCAACTCCTGATACAAACTTCCTAATGCACACCCTGGAAGGCATTAGTGATGGCTCAGGTGATTGGGTTCCTACCACATGGGATATCTATTTAAGTTTTTCTACATTTCATTATATTTTATTGTGAAAATATAAGGAAATTCATGTGTATGTTCTACATAATAAAGAGAATACAAGCAACCCTGGGCCAGATAAAGAACAGAACTGGAACTTGAGTACACTGGAGCTCTCTCAAAAAGAGAGGTTTGCTAAACATGGAAAACTGGGATTACAATGCATCTCCTGTCTTGCTGATCTGATTGCAAGCCCCTCTAATCACGACTTACCCTGCTGGGCATGTCACATGCCATCTTTCTCTAATCTACTCAAGACTTCCCTCGCAGCCTCCAGTCTGTGAGGCAGTTGTCAGATATATTTTCCTAACTTCCTACTCATGAGTACTAACAAAACCTTTTTTTCTCCTCAAAGGATGAGCCATAACAGCATGGCTGAGAGTGGCATGAAGGGGACAGTACAATAAAATCCATCCTCAGAACGTTTAGTGCCCAGCTTTGTTTATCATTGACAGTGGACAATAAGACCCTTTCATCAAGAGCACAGGGATCACCGATAATTAATTGTTCCATCCTAGCAAGAAAAAATAGATGACATTTCCCATTGTACCAGCTTCACCCTGTTATTGCCTGATTACTTAGTATTTTCCAGCCTAGTGGAAGATGTATGAATTAATAGACGCATTTCACATTTCCTTACATACTAATGTTGAACAGCTCTTCATATTAATACAGGCCATTTCTGTTTTTCCTTTGGTGAAATTCCTAATCATTTGTTTTGTCTATTCTTTTTTTGACAGGCAGAGTGAAACAGAGAAAGGTCTTCCTTTTCCATTGGTTCACCCCCCAAGTGGACGCTACGGCCAGTGCGCTGCACCGATCTGAAGCCAGGAACCAGGTGTTTCTTCCTGGTCTCCCGTGTGGGTGCAGGGCCCAAGCACTTGGGCCATCCTCCACTGCCTTCCCAGGCCACAGCAGAGAGCTGGACTGGAAGAGGAGCAACCAGGACAGAGCTGGTGCCCTGACCGGGACTAGAACCCAGGTTGCCGGCGCTGCAGGGGGAGGATTAGCCAAGTGAGCAGCAGCGCCGGCCTGTTTTGTCTATTTTGTATTGCTTTATTTTTCTTATTCTTCATAAAGCATCCTTATATATTCTTATATTTTTAAATAATCTTTACTTATATCTCTTATTTGAAAGGCAAAGAGGGAGTGAGATAAAAAGTAGCAGAGCTCTCCCACTTGTTGGTTCACTCCCCAATTGCTCACAACAGCCATGACCAGGCCAGGCCAAAGCCGAGAGCCAGGAATGCAATCCAGGTCTTCCACATGGGTGGCAAGGACCCAACGTATTCACCAACACTTCTGCCTCCCAGGATGTGCATTATCAGGAAGTTGGAACATGTAGTGGAGCTAGAATCTAATCCCAAGCACTGATAGGGGAAACAGGCATCCCCCCAACTGTTCCAAACTCTTATTTATATACGTATATATTCTTGATACTAATTTATCCCAATTATAAGCATTACACGTACCTTTTAAATACATGACATACCCTTGTTAGATAAACAGATGTTAAACAGATTGTTAGTTTTAATGTAATCAAATCCATCATTTGCTTTGATTTATGCTTTCTTATTAGTCATCTCCCCATTTGGATAAAATATACATACTATTGTGTATATGAATGAGTGAATGAAACTGTGTGTGTGTTGTCAGTCTTAGCTTCATGTTTCAAATCAAATCAATGATTTGTTATTAAAGTGTCTTTTAAATCTCTACATTGATTAGGATATCAACTAGCGAATGCTTTAAGCAGCACAAGATGAAATTTCTCAGAGGAAAATTCATAAGAATGAATCTTCCACAGAATTCCTATTTTATTTTAGTTTCATTTATTCATAAGAGAGAGACAGAGAGAGAGAGAGAGAGAGAGAGAGAGAGAGAGAGAAATCTTGTTATTCTATCCAGTGGTTCCTCCCAAGATGGCAGTAACATTCTGGGCTGGGTCAGGCTGAAGCCAGGCTCCGGCACTCTATCCAGATCTCCCACCTGGGGGATGAAGCACACGAGCCATCATCTGCTGCTTCCCAGGTGTATTATCAGGGAGCTAGAATGGAAGTAGAGTAACAGACTCAAACTGGCACACTGATATGGGATGTGCCTCACCCAAATAGCAACTTAACCAGCTGTGCCACAATGTCAACCTCTTCCACAGAAGTCTTACAAGCTCAAAGAATTTGTTAATTTCTTCTAAATATAAATAATGACTTTCAAAATATGGAAATCAACAGACTACTGAACATTGCTGTTCTGAACAAAAGGAGAATGGTTTGAGTTGCCAGGACAGAACACACAACTCAAATCCTTTCAAACAATGCTTTCACCTCTACTCTAGCTTTCTTCAAAGTTGAACATAAGTCAATAATGTCATGAAAGAACTATTCATTCTATTTTCCTTCCTATCTCATGTCTGCCTTCCAACTAATATGCCTTACATTGACTTACTCCTTTCACCATCTCCAAGGCTACAAACTTGTTTCTTTCAAAATCATTGTGAAAAGTCAATAGATTTCCAACTAAAATTGCACAAGTGTGTGTGTGTGTGTGTGTGTAATTTATCAAGCCAGTACTAAAATTTACATGCAAATACACAAATGTAAGATTAAAGATTATGGATCCCTATTATTTGTACCCCCTGCCAATCCCATTTTCATCCACTAAGGAAAATTTGAGTTTATAAAATTGATTCTTACTTTCCCAGATTTTTCTATCACTTTACATGTACATATAAAATGTGTATGGAGAGTGAAGACAATTGGTATTAATACTTTAATTATAGGAAAATAGTATTTCCCAAATTTGTTTGCTAATATTTCTGTTATCAATATAAAGTTTCATAGGATATGCCAAGAAGACTAGCCAACACTTGGTTTTTAAAGACTATTCCCCCAAAAAAATCAATATTTTTGTATTTATAAGATGGTCCAAAAATCAGAAAAATATTCCTACTTCTAGCTCAGCATTCTTTTTGCAATGATAGTATTTTAACTTTTTTTTTTTTTTTTTGCCAACATCTCGGTGTTTATTCATCTCTCTGCCAGGGACAATGGCTCTCTTATCATTCAGGGGGTAGTGTATGTCACGGATATGTCAACTTGCAGCAACATGTAAGACTGCAGTGTTCATGATACAGTGCGTTCCATCTATTTCTTTAACAGCAGAGGCCCAATAATTTAAAATAGAATTGGCAGCTAACACAGGAGTGTGAAATCAGTGTTGGCATCAATAGAAGAGTTTCTTATATTGCCTCTTAGTCACACTCTCAGTTTTTCCTCTCACTGCCACAGAGTAAAATATTCTCTTCTTTTTCCCCTTTAACAGGTGTTACTAAGAGTCAATTTTCATGCTATGCTTTTTGTTGAATTTTTGAAAGATGTTTAACCTTAACAGATTTTGAAGAAAGCTTTCTCGGTAGGAGCTAAATGTTATTTTACATCAGTCACATTAGGATTCTTATGGTTATTGTCCATTTTATGCAATGTGTAGAAGTCTTCAGCATCAAAAAAGTGGAAGGGCCATGTATATTCTAACAATGTTGGCTGTTTAAATGACCATTTTCTCTACATTTACATTCCTCAACAGCACTGAAAATAACTTGGTGCTAGTTGTCATAAATACAGTGATCTGTGTTCAAAGAGCTTATTCAGACTGACTAGAACAACTCTGCAATTCTTCATACATTTATTTGGTTGTGTGAGAAATATTGACCTTGGAAACAGGGAAAATTTATTGAATGAATCTATGTATCAAATTCAGTGAGTTGTACAGGAAGATGTGTTAGTAAATTCAAAAGAAACCATACAACTCTGCCAGAAATTTATGGAGACAACAACAAAAAAAATAGGAAGGGGAAAAAAGAACTATAGATAGAGCTGTATTTTCTTTATCTCTGAAGTAAACAGAGTCAAGAACTCTAAAAATTCACTCAGATGCAATTAGACTCCCTAAAGCCTGTACTATCATAAACAGATGAGTTAAGTAATGTTCAAATTGAGGCAGAGCGACAGAGTAAAGGGGGTTCCACACCCCAGAAGGCAAAAAAAAAAAAAAAATCAAATGATGCACAAAACAATTCACTGAAGGCCATGTGCTTGAGACACTTGAGGTTCTCAAGACCTAGAGATTCTCCCTGATTAATGGCATCATAAGCTTTGACAGATAAGTGTGTATCTGTATTTTCTTAGCTCTTCACGTTCTTCACAGCAAACATTCACAAAAAGAATCATGGGTGGAGTGATTGCAAATGTGCCTCTCCTAAGGACCGGTCTAAGGTGCCTGAGACTCCAACATTTTGAGCGACTTGCTCCTTAAATTTATCTTTGCACACCAGTGACCACCCCAAAACGGAGTATAAGGACTTGTGTATTTCACTCATGTACTTATACATTCATTCAAGAAGTATTTCCTCTGTGACAAGAGCAGCTCTTAAAATTACTCATCATACATTTCTGTGTCATGGTTTTATGTGCACTAGCTATATTTCACAATAAGAAATCTAGTAAAAATACACAGTGGAAGGAGAAAACATGATAACCACAGAAAACTAAGTAGGGAAACTAAAAGATAAACTTGAAATATACCATGGGATTTATTTAAAAATGGAAAAGGGCTAGCATTGTAGTCTACTGCCACACCAGTATCCAAAATGGGTCCAAGTTCCTGTTTGACCCAGCTCTCTGAGAAAGGCAACAGATCATTCATGTGTTTAGTCCCCTGTCACTCATATGGGAGACATATATGAAGCTCCTGGCTTCAGCCTGGCCCAGCACTGGCCATTGCAGCCACCTGGGAAGTGAACCAGCCAATGAAAGTGTTCAGTTGCTCCCTAACTCTTCCAAAATAAATCAATCCTTTTCGAAAAATGAACAAAAAATTAAACTAGCAAATATTATTTTTAAATATTTAAAATTTTATTTGATAGGCAGAGATAAAGAGAAATATCATCAAATGGAGACAGAGAGCTCCCATCTGCTGATTTATCCCCCAAATGCCCACAATGACTGTGTCTAGGCCAGGTCATACAATGGAGTCAGGAAATCAATCCAGGAATCCCATGCAGGAGGCAGGCAATCAGCCTTTTGAGCCAGCACCTGCTGCTTCCCAGGGTGTGCATTAGCAGGAAGCTGGAATGGGGAGCAGAGCTGGGACTGGAATCCAGTCATTCCAATATGGCATAGGAGAGTCCCAATGGCATCCCACCAGCTAAGCCAAAAGTCCATCCTGACATATTTTAAATTAAGATATGAGAATCCCAGAAATACATTTAAAAATAAGTTCTGAGGAGACAACAGACTTGAGTTTTCAGACCAAATGATTCAGTTTACTGGTCAAGTTATAGTTCTAATTTTAACAAAAACAAATCAAACTTTAGTGCAAATAAAATACTGTAAGGATTCAGCCTGTACATTTTAGAAAAATAAACACACACTTCATATATATGATATAATCAGCCAGGAAGACACTATTTTTAATACTGCATAAAAACCAATGATTGTATAGCAATATATATAGGGTGTTGAGAGGAAAAACATTGCTACTTTAAAGGAATACACTCAATAGGAAATCATGTAAACATCCTTTAGTTCATGTAAAATTTTTATCATGATAAAATGCATAATACAATGTTCATCAAATCACTTAGCAATTTCACTTATACATTCACATGTCCAATCATCTTTACCTGTATTATTGCAATAGCTTCTTAAGTAATCTGTTTATAGCCTTACATTCCTATGATATGTTCCCAAAAATCATTCAGAGTGATTGTGATATTATAAAATATGTTTTGGGCTCTTGCATTGCCACTACCCATGTGGGAAAACATGATGGAATTCTTAGCTCCTGACTGCATCCTAGCCCAGCCCCAGCTGTTCCAAATATTCATGGAGTAAAACAGTGATGACAAAACTGTCTTGCACTGCCCTGCCTCTTTCCTTCTCTCTCCCACTGTCACTCTGGCTTTCAAAAAAAAAAAAAAAGAAAGAAAGAAACATGTTTACAAAATAAACATTTTAGTTTTTGTCCAAAGTCCCTGGCTCAGGAATGTCAGTACACCCTAAGGTACTACTTACTCCTGAAGAAGGAACCCTGGAGAATCTGAACACACAGGCCTTGTTGGTGGTCCCTATTCAGTCCATGGTCAATCAAACCCTTTCAACGCAGTTTCTACGAAAGCCTCAATTGACAGAGTCTGGACGTTTCCAGATGGTTGAACACATGCAGGTTCCTGGAGGGTGGTGCCCTGCTTCTCTGCAATCTCACCCTACGGGTCTTCTCCACTGTATCTTTTCAAAGATTCAATAGACCTAAGTGTTGCTCTGAGTTTTGTGAGTCACTCAAGCAAAGTAGTCAAACCTGAGGAGACTGCAGGAGTGCTTGATTTACAGCCAATTAGAAACACAGGTAAAACAACCTGGGACTGATGACTGGCACCTGCAGCGGTGAGCAGGCCAGTGAGTGGCTGATGCCCCAGCCTGTGGGATCTGTTTCTGATGCTAGCTCTGGGTGCATAGTGTCAGAACTGAATTGAATTGGAGGACACCCATCTGATGTCCCCTGCAGAGCTGATTGGTTGGTGTGTGGGAAAAGAGCTCTACCCCTCCAGTGTCAGAATCCATGTGTGTGGTCAGTGAATAACAGGGAAAACAGCCCCAGTTTGTTTTTTCTTTCCTTTTTTCAATACACATGAGTGATCATGTTAAATTGCCAGTTAAAATGTATTACTTCTCTTCTCAATACCTACCCAGTAAAACCCGAGCTTCTGTGTAGCTCTGTAGAAGCCCAAAGGATCTGATTCCCCATTTGCTGTCTTGCCTCATCTACCCTTCATTCCCATCCCATCTTTAGAACACCCAAGACTGGAAGCTTTGCATTGGTTATTCCCTCTGCTTGAAATTGTCTTTTTTCAAATTTCCAAATGCCTCAATCCTTTATTTCAAGATTTGATCAAAGATTCATTCATTTACTTATTTATTGAAAGAGTTACACAGAGAGGAAGTGACAAGACCCTTCCAGCTGCTGGTTCACTCCCCAAATGCCTGCAATAGTCGGAGTTAGGCTGGGTGGAACCAGGAGCCAGGATCTCCAGCACAACACAGGTACTTGGGCCATCCTCTGCTGACTCCACAGGCACATTAGCCAGAAGCTGTATGAGATGAATGGAGTAGCCAGGCACTTTGATATGGGATGTAGTCAACAACACAGCAGCTGAACCTGCTATGCCACACCACCTGCCTTTTATGTTAGGTTTTTACTCTATCATCATCATGTCTTGGTGACTGCCCAGATTCTAAAATTTCAATCCCCTCTTCTAAACAGTGCCTAACTCCTCCATTGTGAGCAATGATTTTTGTTAATTTTGATACAGATTCTGGTCTTCTATGAGATACAAATACAAAGCAGACTTATCTTGTCCAAATAGAAACAGAGCTTATTTGACAGTGAGTAAATAAACTGTCCTCTCTCCTGCGAGTGTGGGCTGCCCCACACGAAGAAACACCCAACATGAGTGGGCCAAAGAGTTGCCCACAAACCAGAGTGAAAAGAAAAATTGAAAACAATACCTGTAATTGGGAAGGGCCGCCTGAGCTCCAGGGAGGAAGAACACACACCATAGCGCTGTTTGAAAACATTCTGCCACGCAAGGAGAAAAAACCAGAGCAGAAGCTCCAAGCAGGTTCCGTAGGGGAAAGAGCGCTCTCTCGCGCCTTCCACCTCTTTTTATAAGGAAGGGGGTGGTGCCCCAATTAGATAAGCAAACGGAGTGCGATCTTCACGTGCGCCCTCGCCTCGAATACACAGGTGCATCCTGGGAAGATTGGCATATCAAATTGACAGTTAAAGAGATAGCACCATTTTGTAGGCACACAGACTTTTGCCTGAATTTAACTAACTGTGTAATTATTCCACATCACTTTACTCGTCCAGTTTTCACCATACACATTTCATTTCAACATACTATGCAATTGACTTATTTATTTTAAGTCTATCACCTTTACTGAAATGTTTTTACCATAGGACTGGAACATTTCTGTTTCTGGTTACTTGTACAATATACAAATACCATGATTTTTACCTGGTATGCATATCAGCTTGTTGAATATTCAGTGAATGAGTGAATTTCTAAAAATTGATATCCAATACTAAAACAAGAATTAAGGAAAAAAGCAGATTATCTTAATATAATACATTTTATTTCAAACTCACAAAATTACATTCATGGGAAAAATGTGGTTTATAAAAATACAAAAGTGGTAGATTATAAAAATAATTAGTGGTTGCAAACTTAAGCTGGAAACATACTGCAGGTTAGTGATATTATCATTAGTCTTTCATATCATATACTACACTTCCAGTAAATATCACTAGATTAAAAAATAAAAATCTCTATGAAGCAGCAGAAGAAAATCATCTTTTGTAAATATAGGTAACCCTAGAGAGATAAAGATGACAAGAAAATAGTGCCTACCAACTCTGAGCTAAGACGACTAGTTCCAGAGTACAACTGAAAATCTTCCCTGGGGACTACCAGTGTACACTGCGGTGGATTTCAGGTAGGCTGGGGTTTCTGTAGATAAAGCAGAAATATTGGTAGTGAAATATTATGTCTTTGTTGTTAGCCTCTCAAAACATATGCCTCGGTAGGAAATGCCTATACAATATTGATTATTCTTCAAGATTTCTGAATAGAAGCTGAATAATTCATGTTTTGTAATTATCCTCATAAAGTCCTCTACTGTCTTGGTTATTTTAGATATTTGTTCTTTGGACACCTTGCTATCCTATATTCTTTGTATCAGCCACATTGAGAAGGGTATTTTAAAACAGTGTGAGGATAGTTCTGGTTGCATGGAGGACGTAATAACACATACATTCACAAAGAAAATTTCATCATTGTGATGCTATGTTCTCCTACTTCAGGTCAGCAGCAAGGGCTCAGTGTTGAGAGAGTGAGATCCCTTCTTAGCTGTGGGTGATCCTGTGCCTGGCTGGAAGACTGCTTGCTTAGTCCATGTAAGAGGTTAAGAGGCCATGACACACCATACCTCCCAGGAAGGACCCTATGACCTGGCTGCTGGCAGGCACATTTCCCCCACTCCAGCCTCCTGTTGAAGGGCCTAGTAATTGTCAATCAGGTAAATGCCCCCTGGGTGTGGCCCAAACCCATAGGGAACACCTGGAAGGCTACATAGTCTATGTGACCATCAAGCTGATTGGAGAAGCACAGGGCACCAATATTGGCTTAATCCTAGAGAATTAGTGTTACCCTGAACTAGCTATGCCCCCTCTGCCTGCCCTTTAGAAGCCTGACATTGATTGTTAATAAATGGACATGTTCGTCGAAACTTGCCTCCAGTGCTTCTTGTCGAAGAATGCGGTCATCCCACCATCCTGACAGTGTGGCTCTCGAAGGACAAGCCTGCACTTAGCCAGTCGCATGAAACGAATCACCCTCAGAAATGAATGATTAGCACATTTGAAGGCCAGTTAAACCGAATCAAACTTACTTTAATACTTTGTTGCTTAATTTGTTTTGGTTTTTCAAAAATTTACTGTTATTACATTTTTTCTGTGTTTTTTTTTTTTTTTATCTTTTGAAACGGATTTCTTTTTCTTTTTAAAGATTTATTTATTTATTTATTTGGAAGGCAGAGTTACAGAGAGAGAATGGGAGAGACTGAGGAAAGGCCTTCTAACCTCTGGTTCACTCCCCAAATGGCCACAATGGCAGGAACTGGGCCAATCTGAAGCCAGGAGCCAGGAGCGTCTTCCCATGTGGGTGCAGGGGCCCAAGGACATGGACCATCCTCTGCTGCTTTCCCAAGCCATTGTAGGAAGCTGGATTTGAAGAGAAGCAGCCGAGACATGAACTAGCACCCAAATGGGATGCCAGTGCTGCAGGCAGAGGCTTAGCTAACTACGCCACAGCACTGACCCCTTTGTGATGTTTTAGGAGAGCGGATTTTTTAGCAGAAAGTTGATTTTAAATCTATCATGATAATACATTATATGTCTATTTAGAAATACATCTTGCATTACTAAATGGTCACTTCTCATAATCAAATTAAATGCATTTTCTCATGCATGGATTACAATTTGTTGTGAGGAAATTTTTTGATTGATTTGTCATGCTTCTTCATGAATCTTTTTGTTAAACATGTTACTTTGCCTGACATGTATGCACCACTTAAACTTTCCCTATCTATTCTGTGGTTGGAATTGTAGCTTTCTTTTTTTTTTTTTTTTTTTTTTTTGAAAGGCATTTAAGACACTCAGAGAGAGAGACAGAGAGAAAGGTCTTCCTTCCATTGGTCCACTCCACTAATGGCCATTATGGCCGGCGCAATGCACCAATCTGAAGCCAGGAGCCAGGTGCTTCTCCTGGTCCCCCATGGGGTGCAGGGCCCAAGGACTTGGGCCATCCTCCACTGCACTCCCGGGCCACAGCAGAGAGCTGGACTGGAAGAGGAGCAACCAGAACAGAACCGGCACCCCAACCGGCACTAGAACCCGGGATGCCAGCGCCGCAGGTAGAGGATTAGCCTAGTGAGCCGCAGTGCTGGCCGTAACTTTATTTTCTAAACGAGTTGTAATCTTATTTTCTGACAGTTACAAAGTCATAATACCCTCCTTGTCATTCAATTTTGGCTTATTTTTACTTACTGATTTTTTTCTTGTTCAAGTGAAAGCTTATTGTCTCAACTTATCTATCACTTTCTTAGTCTCTTATACATACTAATGCATAATTTGTCATATATGTTAGTTAAATTTTTTTTAAAAAACCTATATTATAAATATCTACTTAAAATAATGTGATGGAGAAAATATCTTGGTTTACGATTCTAATTTAAGTATTGTAAGAAGTATACTTGTATATTTTCATGTAAGGAATTTGCTCTAAAAATCTCAAGAAACCATGATGGAGACTAAAATCTACACTGTCTGTTCTCATGAAAATAATATGACAGAAATGAAAGTACTATGAGTGATATATAAGCATATAAACTGCATAATGATCAGATTCCAAATGACAGACCTACATAATCAACTGACTAAAATATATTATAAAACTTATTTGGAAATTATGTTTAATATTTCCTTTTTCTGAGATATATTGTGAATACATTCATCATATCTGAAACTAGAGTTGCAAAGAAGAAAAGTTAAATCAGCATACTGTAAAAATGCAGTAATCTCGGCCATAAAAACAATCAATATAAATGTGTCCCTTCACAATTTCTCTTTGCCTTCCTTCTTGTCTTGCCTGCTATCCTTTTCTGTCTTAACCTGTTGTAGATAGAGGCTTTCGTGTCAGATCTTGGCATAAGTATTGTTTTATTGTATTAAATGTTTCTGATTTATCATCCTAAAATAAGTAAAATAATTCATATGGAATGTAAAAAATTAAAGATTTGAAAGGAAAAGAGTATGTGAAAGTCTAACCTCCAGCAATAACAACAATGAAAAAATACTGCTGTGAGACCCTTCATGAATGCATGGGGCTAGTTATCAAATTGCTGTGTTTAGTAGCAAAGGAACTTTTCACTCTGGCCTCTGAAGGCTCACTGGAATGAACTGACAACAGACAGATTAAATAAGAGAAAAGATACATACATTTATCAAAGCAGAAAGGCGGAGGGAAATCATTACATGGGGGAAAACCATAGGAGTGTGATGACCATGAACCCGACGTGATTCAGAAACGTGTGTGCTTCTTTTGCTTAGAGGGTGAGAACCAGACCTGTCAGAAGAACACCCACTGATACTGAGAAGAAGAATCTGGATCCGGAACCTTGGAACATAGGCCATGGTCTCCGACGAAGTCTGTAGGGGTCACAGAACGGATGATGGATTGGAAATGATTCCTTAAGGAACCAAAACAAAGGCAATGGTGCATGACAAAACTCTGTCCAGACGTATTGCGTTCTTTTCTTCATATTGGTAATTGCTAAATGTTCCAGACAGGACCAGCAGTTATTTCTTCTTTAGCCGGTCCACTCTGTAGGCTGAGATGGGAACTTTGCAAAAAATCTTTCTCTGTGCTCTGGGAAAGAAAGAAGGTGAGGTTCATAGGCACCTTGATTTTTCAGCTGATTTATTATTATTATTTTTAATTTTTTAAAAAATTTAAATGTATTTTATTAATTTCCAATGCAGAGTGACACTGAGAGAAAGAGATATCCATCTGCTGGTTTACTTCCCAAATAGCAAGAGAGTTGGGGATGGATGAGGCCAAAGGCAAGAGCCACGAACTCTTTCTAGGTCTCCCACATATCCCAACAACTTGAACCATTTTTTTTTTCACTGCTTTCCCGGGTGCATTAGCAGGGAGCTAGAGCAGAAGCAGAGTAGCCAGGACTTAAATCTGTGTTCTTATATGAGATATCAGAGGCTTATCCTACTGCATCAAAATTCCTTCCCTGAGCCTGCTTTTAATGACTTTTAATTTCCTTTGGATCAAATGGCTCAGTATGCCCAAAACCACCACAAATTTATGATAAAATTCTTTGAGTGACAACAGTAACATAAATAAGGACATAATGACATAGTTAAAATAAAACCTCATACAATACTAAGAATGAGTGATTTATGTCAACATACAACAACATGGATGACTTTCTCAAACATAATTTTGAGCACAAGATAAAAGGCAGACACAGAATACACAGCTTATTTAATATACAAAATGTGAAACAATGTACAGAAATGAGTCAAGCCCCTCTACACCATAAACAAATAGTGACCAGGGGTAGGAAAGGTAGCTGTACAATGCAGACTCCAAGCAAGTTTGATCAAGCTGTAGGTCACTCTGTGTGGTCAATGTGTGTAAATTTCTCAGGTTCCATGCATACAATGTATGTACTTGTACCCTAATATTTTTCAAAAAGCTTTTTAAGAAGGCAAATATTTATAATACAGAAATTCAATGTGCTAACCAAAAAAAAAAAAAGGCAAGTTATTGATAACTTTAGCTTTTTGATTGATTCAAACATTTGACACAACGTTTTGACAAAGCATGGTTGTCTTCTAAAAGGAATTCTGAAGCTGCAATCAGGAGACTTAGATAGTTGTCCTGGTTCCAACTCTATGAAAATATATTTTTTCTGATTATTTTGCATGTGTACGCTTTAGCACTTTCATCTATAAAATGAAAAAAATTGCATTGGGTGATCTATTATAGTTGTATCTACCTCTAAAATTCTTTGAATCTGTTTTGCATGATAAATACAGTAATATCAAGTATTTTAATTTCCTAATGAAATAGAAAAAAGCATGATAGTAAAACATTAAATCCTTTTACTTAGATGTAAAAGTTTCTTTAGTATTTACCAGAAGCTAAAAATAGTTCGGTAAAGTCTTTATCCCTTTGGTCTTGGCAGTAACCAACATTTTGATTGAATTATAAATGAAGCTTAGTGAAGAGCAAAGGGAACCTCAAGAGTTGCTTAATGCCAGAAGCAGTTACATGGGCCCACTTTTCCTTAGACTTCAATGTGATTTCATTATATGAGGTTTAAAATATTTATGTAAGGTTTCTATTTAGGGGAACAATTATCCCGTCTTCATTTTTATGGCTTCTAAATGCCGCATTAACTGCACTGGTATTGATTCAGACAATAAAATGACAATCAGTATTCAATGAATAGGATAATTTTCTTACGAACATGAGAGCCTAACATCTATCTGTTTTTATATCCACGTTTTTATTTCAGTTCCCAGGACACCTTTCTTTCACAAATCATTAAGTTTCTCAGTGTGTGAATGCTTTGGATTATTCAGCCTATCGTAATAAAATAGTCCATTCAGTATAATCCCTGGAAGAGATAGACCACATCTGAAACAATTTTTGTTTATCCCTCTCTTTTATAGTAATAAAATGATGTCTATTTGATCTATAAATGCATGAATAAACATTTTTAGGAAAAATGTTCAGGCATCATGAGTTTTAATATTGTATCTCATTCCCATACCAATAGAATTATATAGTATAATTCTTCTCACTGCCAGAACAAAACAAAAAAGAAAATAAGTCTCTATATTGAAAATTATAAATGTCAGAAAAGCAGCAAACTTTAAGGAAGAAGAGCCATAAAAATGTATACTAACTGTCCATCAAGAATTTCTATTTTTGAGCACTACTAACCCATCATTTTAAAAAATTTTCATTAATAATTATATATATTTATGGAATTCAACATGGCATGTGAATACATGTATACAATGTTCAGAATAACCTATTATATATTGTATGGCCAGCCCATCGTTTTGAACAGAACACTGCCATTTCCATTACACTACTTCAGTGGCTGCTATGAGCATGACTTGCTGGGTTCAAAAAGACAACTATAGTGAGACTCATCCGGACCCTTCTTTGTCATTTCTTAAGCATATTTTAAAAGCTTCCAGGGCCACATGAGGTAAGAACTTTCAGTACCATATGTTCATTTTTCTCTCAACACTTCCACTTGACAAGTTCCAATGTGCACAAAATTGATCTCACCGTCCTCTCAAATCTGTTTTCTTCCTGTTCACAGAGATTTCACGATTCCACGTGAAAGGACTTAACTAGGGTAACACCCCTCCCAAGAATGCAGAAACCTAGTGTCCTTAGCTCAGTTCCATCAGGGCTTCTCTCTTAGCTCAGTCAGTCCTAAACAGAAAACACCCCTGACCTGTTTTCCCATGGTGCACCTGGAAGGGAGCTGGCTCCTCAGTAACAAGTCTGCCAGTGACAGGATGGGTAAACCCAGGTAATTCGGGGTAAATAGTAAAAGTCCACTGTGCCCACGCAGGTAATAAACACACTTCTACTCATCTTCATCTATAATATAATTACTATTTGGAATGCTAATCACACTTATATCTGTTCTTTGGGGAGTGCAGAGCAGGTACTTTAAATAAAGGAGGCTCACTTTGCGTGTGTGTATAAATATACTTTTATTTTATTGAAATATAAACAAAATATACAATATTGATACTCTTAAAGGGTACAAGCCAGGTGTGGACATTTAGAGCAGCAGTAAAAAAACCACTTGGGATGACTGCATCCCATAGGGGAGTCTCTAGGTTTGAGTCACAGCTCCACTCCCCACTCCAGCTTCCTGCTAATATGTACCCTGGCAGGCAGAAGTGACGGCTCAAGAATTTGAGTCTCGGTCATGCATGGAAAACTCAGATTGAGTTACTGCTTCCTGACTTCAGCATGCTCTAGCTCTGGCTGTTACGGACATGGGAAAGTGAGGTAGTCAGTGGGAGGTAATTTCTCTCTCTCTCTCTCTCTCTCTCTCTCTCTCTCTCCCCCTCTCTCGTGTGCATGTGTGTTTCTTTCAAAATAAATAAAATTCAAAAATCAAAACAAGCTGTATAATTCTGTTGGTTTGGTATATTCACAAAATTGTTCACATATCACCAACATCTAATTCCAGAACATTTTTATTACCACAAAAAGCAAAAGCAGTGCACATTGTCATCCCCACTCTGTGTACTTTATCCCTGAACAACTACTAATCTTTATTGTTTGACTCTATGTACTTGCCTTTTCCAAACCTATCATGTAAATGGAATCATATAGTATGTAGATATTTTTGAGTCTGGCTTTTTCACTTAGCATAATGTTTCCCTTCTTCATTCATTTTGTAGAATTAATCATTACCCATTCTTTTTGTGGCATTCTTTTTTGTTGCTGAATAATACCCCATTGCATAAGTAGACCCAATTCATTATCCATTTATTAGTTAATGGATATTTGGTTTGCTTCTATTTGGGGACCATTATAAATAATGCTTCCATAAATATTTGTATAAATGTTAGTACATGGGTATGTATTTTTTGTTATCTTAGGTGTGTATCTGGGAGCAAAATTGCTAGGTGTATGAATGCTATGTTTAACTTTTTCAGACACCTCAAAACCATTTTCCAAAGTGGTTGCACCATTTTACGTCTCCCCTAGCAAGATTTGAGAATGCCAACTTCTGCATCCTCATCAATACTTGTATTGTCCAGCTCTCTAATGATAACATTTAATGATGCTATGTCATTATTGTTAGTTTATTTGCATTTCCTTAAGGAATGATGATATTGAGCAGTTATCATTTAAGGTATTTATTGGGCATTTGTATGTCTTCTTTGGGGAAATAGCTATTCATAGCCTTTGTCCATGCTTTAACAGAGTTTTCTTCTTAATTATGAACTGTAATAGTTTTATATATTTTAAATACAACATCCTTATCAGTTATACAAATGCTAATATTTATCTCCTATTATGTGTCTTGTCTTTAATTTTCTAGGTAGTATTTGATTCTGAAATATTTTTCTATTTTTATAAAGTCCAATTTATTCATGCTGTAGCTTGTGTTTTTCATGGAGTTTCTAAGAAACAATAGCTTAATATAAGATCACAAGGAATTTTATTTAAGATTTTTTCTAATAGTTTTATACTTCAATCTCTTACATTTAGATCTTTGGTCTATCTCGTATGTGGTTTGAGAAAAGGTTTGTATGCCTGTATTTTAATCATTCACAACTTGGGAAAGACTAAAGAGGTTGTTATTCATTAACTGTCTGTAAGTTTAACAATAAATATACAAATTGTGATGACTCCAAATGTCACTTTTAATAAATTCAGTCATGAACTCTCCTCAGAGTTCCATTGTCCTCTGTGCAACTTCTTACCAATGTCCTTAATTAATAACCAGTTGCTTTACAAACCACTGGGTAAATCATATGATCAAATTCTGCAATACCTTCAAACTTAATGTGAGTTGAACTTTCACAACAAGCACCACAATCCAATTCACTATCTTTTCACAGCTGCATAACAGATACAGCCTACCAACTAGCTCTACTTCTAATCTTAGCCTCTAGCAGTTCATTCTTCCCAAAAGTAGCTGGATTGACAGTTTGTAAACACACAACAAATCAAGACAGCCCTCTGCTTGAAACACTCCAGGGGCTTCTCTGGGAAGTGATTTTGCTGGGAGGGTAAAGGTAGAAATGCTTGGAGAGGTTTTAGGTTGTTACAGAGCAGGAGAGCTGGTGCTATCAGTGCCTAGCGGATGGGGCAGAATATTCTGCTGAACATCCTACAATGCACAGGAGAGCCCATAACAAAGAACTACCTGGCACAGGTTTTCTATGATGCTAAGATTAAGAAAGGCTGTCATCTTTAGAATAAAAAGAGAATAAAATCCAAAATCCTTCCCATGGTCTAGAGGGCTCTTTATGATCCCTATCCACCTCTCCGATCTCATCTACCTCTTACCTTCCCCTCTCTATGTTACAGTCACATGTCTAGTCCTTCATCACAGACAACTACTTCTTGAATCAAGGCCTTTAACCTTGCCACTCCTGTTTCTTGGACACTCTTCACTTAGATTATTGCCTGCTCCGGTGCTCCTGTTCTCCCAGGTCTCCTTCAAGCAAGAAGTCCTCAGGAATTGAAGACTCACATGCACAAGGCCTAGAGACTGCCATAGGAAGAAAGTACTTTAGAAGAAGGAGTTATAGGAAGAACATCTGATGAAAACTTGACAGTAAAGCAACTGAAAGGACTAGAGGCCATCTTTACAAATTACAGCTGCTGGATACCTGAAATTTGTAGCACACACAATCACTGAAGTTAGGCGATCTCTCTTTGAAGGTTGGGCATCCTGGGACTGGAAGCGCCATCATGGTTTACTTGTGGTTGCATATTGGTAGCTGGAGAGGGCAGTGTCAGTGAGAGAGAATGGAGGTTTTCGTTAGGATTCAAACTGGATTGGCGGAATGGTATGGATGGTGAAGAAGGTGCTTACACCATGTGGACAAGTGAAAAGGGAGGCAGTGAGCAGCCTACTGAGAGTAAAGGTGCGGTTTCCAGAGGGAAGTGACTCATAACAGCAAAAGTTAGAGGGGATGAACAGAGTGATACTTCCAAGATTTGGGTCTTAAAGACAGCAATTCCTGTTGATGATTAGAAACAAATTGTAGCTATTCTAGTGAGGGTGAAAATCGAGTTAAATGAAAATCCATACTACTAAATGAGTTTAAAAAATAAAGACTTTATGTAAGAGTGATATGTGCCAACACATAAATTTGTAATTCTCCAGTGATTATGAGAGGAGCTAGAGAAGTCTTCAGGTTGTGAGCTGACATCAGTTAAGAAGGTAGGAAGCAGGACTCCAAGTTCTTAGGAGAGTTTGCCTATTCAACTAATAATGGATGCTTACGATATTCACTGTATGGGGAACAATTCCAAGCCTGGGGTCAAGTTCAGCAAGAAAGAGTGGTCTGTTGGAATGGAGGGAAGAGAAGAGGTGGCACTTATTCTGGGTATTTTTCTTTGTCCAGGCAATGCATATTTTAGCAGTTGAAAGACTACAAAGAGCATACTAAGCAGGTGGAAAAAACTCCCAGGCTACAGTAGGGGAGAGCTGATGATCCCTAAAGGCATCTAGAAGAAAGTAGTAGGAGGCAAAGAGAATAGAGTCGTGGCCCTCTTTTCTAATAGTTGTGCAATGATAATGCCAGCAAAGAACTGATGGGAAATTGCTGAAAGTGGGAGTGGGTGACAGAAGGAAGCCTTGGATTTGTTTAAGAAGCAGTGGTGAAGCTTTTCAAATGGTCAAGTTTATATAAAAGAGGCCCTTTGGGGGAACTTGTCACTGAAAGTCTTATCTAGGAGTGAATTTTGGTGTGAAGACCAAGGCTTCTTCTCTAGTTTCCTCTTCACATTTTCTCAAAGGTCAAAATAGAGGTATAGCTCTTTTTGTTTAATTGTAATGAAAGAGCTCCCTAGATATCCTTATCTAAGTGAGGTTGGATTTGGCACATAAATTATTATTAAGCACCATTACTTTTCTTAAGCTGTTTTTAAGTTGCTCTGTTGATTTCCATTACATAAATACCATCAAAGGGAAGATGACTTAGGGTTTGATTATCAGTTAAAATGTCAGTTGAACTGAAAATCAGTGGGAGGAAAAGCTCAAGAGGCACTTAAGATTTTAAAAGTGAGCAAAGGCAGTTGAGTAAATAAATGTTGCTGTTAAACATTGCATTAATTTTGGATAAAGGATAAGATGAAGGAAATACTACGGATGGTCTTCCAGTACTGAGATAACAGCTGTTTGTGATTCTGACATGTCCTCATAAAACACATGACCCATTTTAAAGAGAATCTGATGCAAATAAAAAAGGGGTCATAACGGACATCTGCACTTTTATTTACAGATTCGTATCAAATGAGTGATTGATGTCCCACTGGTAACTACAGAGTAATGACAGCAATGTCTTCAGTGAAACTCACTGGAGGCATGAGTAACATTAGTTCTCTGGACATAAAGATCTTATATAATGAGGTCACCACTGACAAGACACACTTCCCTTTGGTAATGCTGTTCGCGGCCAGGCATCTCCTTATGCTACATCAGAGTCACATATTTTTCTATCATATAGACAATTGCTTCTGAGCCCTGGGGGAGCCTTTCCATAAGCCCTTTCTCCCATCTCCACATTCCACGGATTCTTAAGGAAGACTCATGCTTATTCAACCACTGAAGAAATATAGTTGGCTATTATAGAAGTTATATTTTACATTCCCAAAAGGTAAATGAGGCAGGTCTATCATTATCAGTGGCCTGTTCTTTCTTCTGCATAGTACCCAAATACATGGCATTATCAAGATATATGAATGTAATTTTCAAAGAAATAAAGCATTAAATTAATGTGTGGAGATAAAACACCCTAGAAAACAACACTGTTATCATAGGACAGAATGAAATACGATTCATGTAAATGCATTTTACAAGATATTACTTATCATTTTATTTAGTATCTATTCAGTATGCTAAGAACTATATATCTCAGCAGCATATTATAATACACATTTTACCTAGGAATTTATATGTAAAATAATTTAAAGAAGGCAAATCTGAAAATACAAATTATATTTGATTTAACACACATAAAAGACAACTTCTGATAGTAAAGGTTCATTTGAAATTTTGTGAGATTTCAAAAAGATGAAAAAATATGCTAGCAGAAAACCAACTTTTCAAATTAGATGTAAATTAAAAAGCAAACATTAGGGAGGAACTATGAATTTTCTCTGAGTACGCAATCAGAAGTGTATACTACCCCCTTACTTATATGCGAATATCCAAATTCATATCTTAGCAATGAAAATCAAGATAAGAATCAGCTAGTTAGAAAGATAACCATGAGGTTCTTGAATTGAGCTTTAATTTAAAATCCTATTCCTAAAGCAAGTCATATTTGTTGTCTTATTTTTGATTATCACTGACCATAAACCATGAGTGCCGACCTAGTTCAGCCGTTAATAACAATGTTGTAACAATTGGCACACAGGTTTCTGGGACTTCCTCATAACATGCATGCTTTCATCACTCATGCTACCTAACCATTGCAAGTTGACTTCATTGTTCCTGCCATTTGGGGGCCAGGGCTAGGAAGCCACTTCTGGAACAATATAGGTCTCACAGAAAGAAACAAAGAGAATCAGGTGGCATTAAAAAAAAAGTATCAGAGTGGTGGAGAAGCAAAATCTTTTCATAATAAAGTGTAGTGCATAGGAAGGACGCTAAACATGTACCATCAATGAAGCTACATCGATGTAATTTTTCCTCGATGTCCTAGTCTGAAAGAGGAGTTGGGGGATTTGCACAGAGACATTAAAATGGACAATGGTTAACTGGCTCTTCATTCTGAACCAATTCAGGATAGTCCCCTAGATTTTTAACTTGTCTTATTATTCACTGCCTCTGTATTCATTTAAAGAAATCCTTCGTCTCTTGCGTATCTCCCCTTTCCCACAGTGGCCCTGTTTTCTGCTCATGTCTTCAAGGTAAAGGATTGACTTGATGACTCTTTAAGGACAAAGTCCTCTTTAAGGATGACGTACCCTTTAAGTCCTCTTTAAGAACTGGCGCTGTAGCATGGTGGGTAAAGTTCCACCTGTGATGCCGGCATCCCCTATGGGTGCTGGTTCTAGTTCTGGCTGCTCCACTTCTAATCCAGCTCCCCTGCTAATGGCCTGGGAAAGCAAGTGAAGACAGCTCAAGTACTTGGGCCCTTACACCCACATGGGAGACACAAAGGAAGCTCCTGGCTCTTGGCTGCAGATATGCCCAGCTCTGGCCTTTGCAGCCATTTGGAGAGTGAAGTAGTGGGTGGAAGATTTGTCTGTCTCCCTCTCGAAAAGAAGGGAGGAGAAGGAGGATGGAGAGAAAGAGGAGAAAAAGTAGCTGTTTACTGAAGCCAATCCCTTATCATCACTAGTGCATCATGAAGAAGTGGAGCTCTGAGTATCTCTAGGTTAATGAAGATGATGTGGCATTCACTATATATCAGATCCTGTTCCAAGTTCTTTATGTACATTATGACATTAACAATCTTACTTCCATTTTGCCTATGAGGAAAATAAAGTAAAACAAGGTTGGAAAAACTGAACATGGCTACATGGTCAACCGAACATAAGACTGAAATTCAAAAACAGGTATCCAGGCCCTAGAACCTATACTCTACACCACCATGTCATACTGAGTCTACTGTTTTTAAATGCTGCCAGTTGTGGAAATGTGTGGCAACTGTGCTTAATGTCATCTCCAAAGTTAATGAGGACCATTCTGAGAAGCTTACACATGGGCCCCTCGTTGTGACTACCAAGTCTCTTCAGCTGGCTACATGCTTGTTGAGGGTTTGACAATAAAGATTAAATAAGGATGATGTTAAATTCACACAGCTACACAAGTAAACTTAACCATTCACAGATATGATCAAGAGAAAGTGTTGTGCAAACAACTTTAATTCACCTTGACAGAATATATTTCATATAATGGAATGGAAATAAAACATAAATACCATTGCTTACTGCACACTTGATAAGGGTTTGCCACTTTTCAATAATGCAGACAAAAAGGATCACATTTAGCACAAAAAAAAAAAAAACACCAATAAAATTCAGAGACATTAGTAGTCTATGAGATGTTCTGGGAAAGTGATTAATACAAGAGGCGTGAACTTCCTGGAACTGTGGTGCAGCAGGTTAAAGCCCTGGCCTGCAGCACTGACATCCCATATGGGCGCTGGTTCGAATCCTGGCTGCTATACTTCCAATCCCGCTCCCTAGTAATGTGCCCGGGAAAGCAGTGGAAGATAGCCTAAGTCCTTGGGCCCCTGCACCCATGTGGGAGACCTAGAAGAAGCTCCTGGCTCCTGGCTTTGGATCAGCTCAGCTCCAGCCATTGAGGCCTTTTGGGGAGTGAAACCAGCAGAAGGAAGACCTCGCTTTCTCTGTCTCTACCTCTCTCTATAACTCTGTCTTTCAAATAAATAAAATAAATCTTTTAAAAATTTTAAAAAGAGGAATAAACATAAAAGCACACTTATAGATCTCAGGATTTCTGAGGAACTATACACATAACTGAATTCTGCTTTTTTTTTTTCAAATGAAAATGGCTGTTACTGAGAAGTATTTGGTTATTGAAGATAAAACTAAAGTTTCAGTATAACATAGTTCATTATAACAAGCTGTGACAGAATGTTATTGCACCCACAAATCAATAGAAAAGGTGATAACATTCTGCTTCAGATACCAATAAGAGTCCTTTTTTTTCCCCCCTTTTTACCTCAATAAAATGTTTTTGGCATTTTGTTATTGCTACCACAAATACAAGGAAAAAATGTTTCCCTCTCTTTCCCTTATCTTCTTGAAGTTCAATGTCGTACTACATTTACTTTTGTCCTTTCTTGCACTTCACAATAATTAATCCCTTTCTCTTTTTTGACACTGGATCTCAGAGGATATCTCTCTTGATTATCCTTCTCTGACTTTTCTTCTTTATTTAAAATGGATAATAGAGTTGAAAGTACGATCCCCCTGCCCACGCGCTATCCTCCAAAAGATCAGTCTTCATACTGGAACCATCCACTGTTTCTTCCTCTTTGTGAATCCTTATTTGAGGAGTTTTTCAGGGACAGTCATATTTTTAAACCTCTTATTCCCATCTTTTATCAGAATTCAAATAAACTATAGTATTCTGAATCTTTCTCTTGTCACTTAGATTTTTATATATCAGTTTAATTGACTTTCAAACTCTTTAATCTTTCTCACTTGTAATATAGTATTTGGAATTGTTTTAGGTTAATCTTGTACAAATAATACATTTAATATATAAACTTGTACCTACCTATAAATAATAAATCCCCATGAACTCTTAGTCCTATACAGTAATGCAATATTACATGTCTCATTCCAATAAGTTTCTCTCCTTTGCTCTTTCTAATTTTTCTCTTGACTTTATTTTTGTGGGTTAGCCACCATGCTTTTCAAAAATTTTGCGTCAGGGCCAGCATTGTGTCATAGCTGATAAAGCTGCTGCCCCTTATGGTGCTGGCATCCCATATGGGTGCTGATTCCTGTCCTGGCTGCTCCATATCCAATCCAGCTCCCTGCTAATGGCCTGGAAAAGCAGGGGAGGATGGCCCAAGGGGTCCCTGCTACCATGTGGGAGACCTGGGTGAGTCACCTGGCTCCTGGCTTTGGCCTGGCTCAGCCCTGGCTGTTGCCGTCATCTGGAGAATGAACTGGCAGATGGAAGATATATATCTCTCTCTTCCTCTTTCTGTAACTTCAAGTTTCAAATAAAAAAATATTTTTAAAAAATATTATCTCATACAATTTTACACAAAAAATGTTTAGAAACAGGATTCTATAATATGCAGTTTTCTGAGACCTTTTAATCTCAATACCACATTGAAATTTATAATTATAATACAAACATTTTGTTGATTTAAAAGATTCCCATCATATTAATGTATAGCACAACTGAGCTAGCATTGAGGTGCAGCATGTTAAATGCCCACTAGTGAATCCAGCATCCCACACCAGAGTCTGGTTTGAGTATCGGCTGCTCTACCTCCATCTAGCTTCTTTCCAATGCAGTTGTGAAGGCAGTAGAAGATGGCTCAAGTAGTAGCTCCCTGCCACCCATGTGGGACAGGCAGATGCAATTTCTGGCCCCTAGATTCAGCCTGGCCCTGAATCCAGCAGCCATTTGAGGAACTTCTAGCAGCCATTTGAGGAACAAGCCAGTGGACAGAAGACCCCTCTTCCTCTCCCTCTCCCTCTCTTCCCCCACCCCCACTTCCCTGCTCTCTCCTCATTATCTTATGGATTGAAGTTGGGATGTGAGCGTGTTTTGAGCACATAGGTTCTTGATTTGCCAGTGGCTCTCTTGGCCTTCCTTTGATGGGGTGTACTTCAGAGAATGGTATGGTGCCTATTGTGCGTCAGTCAGCCTGGGGGCTACACACATGTGGTAGTCACTTTCTGCCCCAGACCTGGAATTCCCTGAAAAGAAACCCCTCCAGGGAATACCAACCAGCAAGGTGTTATCCATTGGAAGAGCAGATGACCACATGAGTCTGGTGATTAGAAACCGAGCTATGCCACTCCCTGAATTCAGTGAGTTAATTGTAATGAGTGGTAAATTTGCTATCAAAAAGGCAGTGCAAGGATAGTAAGCTAAGGGAGGAAGGCTGGGAGGCTGGCCTCGGGGTTCCCAGCATCTGCCTTCAAAGCACTGTAGTGGATTTCTGTTTCACCCACGGAGGGGTGCAGCAGGTATCACTAAACCTTCCAAAGTGGTTATGTGAACTTCTGCTTCGTTATTATTTTAATTTGCAAGATCTCTCTTTACTATATACCTATTTTTACATAGAATCCTCTCCTTAATGCATAAAATATCTTCTGTTACCTGAGGAAAGTAATTTTTTTAAATATATTTTACATTCGTTTATTATTCCTGTTCCTCTGATTCCTTTTGAATTACTTTTTCATTTTATTTATTTATCTTACAACTGTCTTGTGAAACATGCAGAATTTTTTAGAAAGTCGATGTCTTAGCTGGGAGACTGAGATTACAGCACATTAGAAATCATCAGCTATCATTTCCCGCATGCGTTGTCTCAGTCATGGTCATTATATGACAGAGGAATCATACCCTCCAATCTCCTGCCTAGAGGCCTGGAGCCAGGAGACAAGCAGTCCAACCTGACAAGGGTCCAGTGTTTTATATCTCATTGGTTCCTTGTTTTAATTATGTAATCCTTTTCGTCAGTTGTGTTTGGGGTTCGTGATTACAGAATTTCTCTGGTTACAAGTCTGTGGAAAGGAAATCTCTATTTTCCTGCATTGAGGAGAAGTAGTCATGTCTCTGAACAAAGTGGAGATAGAAATAGATTCTGTTTTGTGAAAACCCACCCCTGATCTGTCCACATAGGTGCACATGGTGGCTCCTTCATCACCCTCACCTTTGGAACCAACACCTCCGTCCACTTCTCACATCTTCAGAAGGGAGAGTGATTTGCTAATGTTCTGGCTCAGGACTCCCCTGCATTCCTGAGTAGATTTCACATGTCTTCTGACAAGTAATTAGTGCTTGTCCTTCTCCTTCCACCTTTGAAATCGGTTGCTGTCATATTCTCTTCCATACTCCTCATCTCTGTGGGTTGGTGTAAATTGATTTTTCTTTTCTGCCACATTATTTAGCTGAGGAAGAGGAAATAAGTAAATCAATATATTATATCCCCTGTGTTCCTTTGCTTGAACTTTTCAGTTCACCTCTTGACACTCCTTATTCCATGATTTTCTGGACTTTCAAAACCCAGGCTGAGTTCTGTTTCTGAGCAAATTTCCAGATCTTCATAAACCCTTCTAGTTTTTTCTTCTCTTGGAGCACCCCTCCATGCTGCTCTGGCTGGAGGATTTTGACTTTAATAAATCTTGATTTTAAATCTTAAAAAAAAAGAAATCCTCTGATTGATTTTGTTTTTAAGATTTATTTATTCATTTGCAAGGCAAAGTTACAGAGAAGCAGAGGCAGAGAAAGGGAGAGAGGTCCTCCATCCAATAGTTCACTCCACACACGGCCGCAATGGCCAGAGCTGTGCTGATCCAAAGCCAGGAGCCAGGCACCTCCTCTGGGCCTCCCATGCAGGTACAGGGGCCCAAGCACTTGAGCCATCTTCTACTGCTTTCCCAGGCTACAGCTGGATCGGAAATGGAGCAGCCAGCCAGGACTCGAACCTGCAGCCACATGGGATGCAGGCACTGCAGGCAGCAGTTTTACTCGCTATACCATAGCGCCAGTCCCCAATTGACTATTTAGAGCAGTGATTTCCCAAACTTCTTAAGCCCATAGTCACTTTGTGAATACAAAAGCATTCTAAATACTTTACACATAAGCTCATGAGTACAGAGACTGCCCCCCAGTGTTTTCTGTAAACCAGGAAAAGCTTGATCTTTGTTTTCTATATTTTGCTTTACCAAAATCAATAATAACATTTATTTCAAAGAAAAAATAATAATTTAAGTAATTATTTCAAAGTGTATTAAATCCAGGGGAGTGTAACGCTGTTTTGAAAATTAGAGATCCCAGTTATGCAGGCACAAGGAAGGTCTGTCAAACAGGAGACCTGATTTAGGTTCTAGCCAACTTTGCTGTTTACTATTACAACAAGACATTTATCTCCTCCACAATGCAATTTGCCTATTAGTAATTTGAAAAGGTCTAATTCAATGGTCTGGGGAACTATCAGTAGAGAAAAATGTATGTATATATATATGTGTGTGTGTGTGTGATATATATATAAATGCATATATACATATATATGGAGAATATTTAATGTTTTGAATAGGAAGTATTTTTTTTTGACAGGCAGAGTGGACAGTAGAGGGAGACAGAGAGAAAGGTCTTCCTTTGCCGTTGGTTCACCCTCCAATGGCCGCCGCGGTAGGCACGCTGCGGCCGGCGCACCGCGCTGATCCAATGGCAGAAGCCAGGTGCTTATCCTGGTATCCCATGGGGTGCAGGGCCCAAGCACTTGGGCCATCCTCCACTGCACTCCCTGGCCACAGCAGAGAGCTGGCCTGGAAGAGGGGCAACCGGGACAGGATCGGTGCCCCAACCGGGACTAGAACCCGGTGTGCCGGCGCCGCAAGGCGGAGGATTAGCCTAGTGAGCCCCGGCGCCGGGAAGTATTTTTTATCTGTGGCCTTTTTAACTGAAGGAAAACAGATCCTTTTTCTTCTATTCAGATGTCTTTGAACTGTGGTTCTGGTCTCTGCTAGATTTATTTATATACTTAAAACAGTTGATAGGCAGTATCCCGACCTCTCAGATTTTCCTTTACAACTTATTCATATTTAATGTTTTAATCTACTTCGCTGTCTTCTCTAAAGTTCTTTCTGTTCATGTTTGTCTTTGTTTCAAGGAGAATAATTTCAAGGAACTGCACACATGATTCCAGACACAGTGATATCTAAACTATATGAGCTAGAACTTCTGTTTCTCACCAGCCTGTGTTCTGACCCTTAAAGCCTATCCTATTGCAGAATGATGTCTAGATTGTTCTTTCCTGTCAAATGCCTATAATGCACACACAAACAAGAAAGTGTGTGTGTGTGAATTTAGATGTTTCTACCAATGATACAGGTGTGTAATTCTAAGCAGTGTTTCTTTCAAATTATTCTCACCTACACGCCATTAATTCTTTATTAACATGGGGAATCAGGCTTATTAAGGACGTACTCAGCTGAACATAGTAATATATAAATACGACACTTTGCACTCATGCAATTGATCCAACAGTAGAAGAGATTTCTCAAGAGCACTCAAGCCCTGCAGGCAGCTTCCACTTGGGTAAGGAAAGAACAATTCAGGAATTGGCATATACGCAACAAGTTTACAAATCAGGAAACACGTGCTACTGAGCAGAATCTTAGCACCATTTGGATCTTGAATGCTGTTCTGCATAGCACTGAGATGTAGCTTTTATAATTTGGTATTAATTAATGAATTTGCTGAACCTCATACCTGTTAACATATCTCTGTTACAGCTGTAATTCTAGGAGAGCAAGGATACGATCTAACGTATTGTTAGATGCCCAGGAAGCAGAACACAAGATATTTAATAAGTGTTTCTCAAATTATGAAATACAGTGAATGAGGAGGAGCTGCAGTTTTTTTCCAGCTGTTATAACAAACTACCATATACTGGTGACTTATAAACAGGACAATTTCATCTTTCACAGCTGTAGGTGGCTAGGAATACCTGGATCAAAATGCCAGTACTTTGAATGTGTCTAGTGAGGGCCTGCTTCTCACTGAGTCTTCCCCCAGGTAGAAGGAAAGAGAGAGCTCTCCAGTATTTCTTTTTTTGAGTACTAAAGCCACTCATGATGTCTCCACTTATATGACATAATCACCCCCCAGCACCAGAGTTCCATCACATCAGGAGTTGGGATGTCAGCATATAATATGGAAGGGACACAAACATTCAGTCTACCAAAAGAAGATAATATATATGTATGTGTGTGTATATATATATATATATATACACACACACACACACATATATATATATATATATATATATATATATAAATGTCTACCCTAGCCCATCAAAATTGCAAATGTGTTATCTTAAAATAAGAGCAACTAGAACCCATTATACTTAGTCAGATAAACCAGTCCCAGAAAGACAGATCATATGTTTTGCTTGATCTGGAGTAAATAGTAGAGTACCTTGGAGTGAAATGGACATTTTGAGATTAGATGATTGTCTCTTCTGTTGAGGAAGAGTGTTTTCTTCTTCATACTATTTATTGAACTCTTTACTTGGTATAAGGTTAACCTTATGATCATTAAGTAAACTGAAAATAGATCTTTGTAAAATTAGGAGTGAGAATAGGAGAGAGAGGAGGAAGAAGGGTTGGAGTGTGGGCAGGAGGAAGGATAGGGTGGGAAGTATCACTATGTCCCTAAATCTGTAATATACAAAATACATGAAACTTGTATAACTTAAATAAAATTAAAAACAAAAAGACAAAAGAGTAATTGTAGGAATTAAGATTTCCATCAGCATTAGACAAGAGTTCTCTTCCCTCTACATACTCAAATTCACTAGTTTGGTAATGAGCAATCTACTAGGTGTGAGGTGATCCTGTAATTTTAATTGCATTTCTCTGATGCCTGCACTCTCGTGTGCAGTGCAGCATTATTTGCAATAGTCAAGATGTGTAAGCAATGAAAATATCTATTAGATGATGAATGGATTTACAAATGTGGAATATACTCACAATGGAGTAATACACAGACACACAAAAATCAAAGAAATTCTGTCATCTCTTACAATGTGGATAAACCTGGAGGGTATTATGTTACGTGAAATAAGGATATTATGTCCTCACTTGTTACATTTGGAATCTGAAAAAGTTGATGTCACAGAAGTAGACATTGAAATGGTGGTGACCAGAGATGGGAGGGGGCGGGGGACAGGGAAGATGTTGTTCCAGGGTAACAGTCTCCATTAGGTATGAGGAATACAGTTTAGTGATCTATGGCACAGCATGTTGACTACAGTTAAGGTGTTACGTATTTTAAACTTGCTTAAATAGATTTTAATTATTCTCTTCATTAAGAGATAGTAAGTGTATCAAGGACTGGCTGTGCCAATTACCTTGATTTAATCATATATGTATCTATTATGATATCACATGATATACCATGAACAAATAAGTATGGTCAAAAATAAATTGAAATTTAAAAAGAATAGGAAGTTTGCTATATTCATCGGTCAAACTTCAACATAAACTTATATGATGGTTTCTACTCATATTTTGCTTAATCAGTACTAGTTTTAATTAACTAATAAATTAATTAATTGCTTAGCTGTCTTCCGTGAGAGCTATTATTTCCCTAGTTGGCAATATAGTCAACATTTGTTTTAATACAACATAAACAGAAACGGTGATGAATGCTAAAAATTTAAGGAATTCTGAACATTCTTATCAGTTGAAATGGAGAGAAATCTTGGGAAATGGTATTACCAAAAAGTAGAATTGGTAAAATATGACAAATTTGACCTTGAAAATAGGGTAATAAATGTATTAAACTTAGCCAGTAAAAATTCTCATTTTTAGTTGCATGGAAGACAAATGATGTAAAGACATAGGTCATGCTGGGAAGGTCAGGTGATAAAGCAATAATTCTCAAAATTTGAAAATGTCATATTCTGCAACTTGGACTACATAGTGCTATAAATTATATGATCTTTATAACTGCTCTTTCTCCTAACTACTTCCAGAAACTAACATCTCAGTAGTCAATGTGAGGAACTGACATTATTCTTTGATGAAGTCTATTCATATCTAGGTGGCATTAGCCTTCTAAAAGTATATAAAAATTATAGATTTATCATCCTGCATTTATAAGTCTATATAGAAATGACTTATCAAAAATTATAGGTACCTAACTAGCTTCCTGAAACTAAATTTTAGATCTGTTGATGCAAAATTATTTGTTTAATTATGTAATTCTTGGCAATCCATCACTACACATGATTTGTCTATCTTTTAGAAACATTTGACAGTAAGCCTATCAACTTAATATTTCATATATAACCAAAGAATAACCTTTCAAAAATAGATTTATATTCTTACTGACCCAAAAATGTTATTGCAACTTTCAAAGTGAAAAAGCTTTGTATATTTAAGTTCAGTAGGAATCATTTTTGACTTGTGATATGTTGTCAGTAGGTTAAAATATAAAAGCTGGTTTGTTTTCTTTTCATTCATGTTCCAAGTACCCTTCTGTTATATATCAAGTTTTCTTGAAATGTGGCTTGTCTTAAAATCATGGTTCTTTCAGCATCACCTGAGACATAAGAAACTGTTTTAAGACTTGCAAATCCTTAAAATATATGTTTTTCTTCTATGGCATTCATCAATCAGAATAATGTCCAAGCCAAGTAAACTCTTTAAGGAGGTGTAAAAAATGGCAGTGAGTGGCAGCCTGCAAGCACACACACACAGAGGAATAATGTGAAATAAGTCAGTCACAGAAATCAAACACCACATAGTTTCCCTTATATGTGGAATCTATGTAAAAAGTTAATCTCATAGAAGTAGATGGCAGAAGAGTGGTCACAGTGGGGAAGGGTATAAAGGAGGGAGTGGGAGAGGGTTGTGAACAGGTACAAGGGTGCTGCTGGATAGCAGCAGTAACTTCTAATGTCTATAGCACAATACGTTAACTATGGTTGGCTAATAGTTAACAGACTTCAAAATACTTGTAGAGAGGATTTTGATTGTCCATAACACAAAGAAATGATGCACATTTAAAGTGATGGATAGATATTATATTCATGGACTGAAATGATACACTGTACTCCATAAGTATGTACAATTATTGTGCATTAATTAAAGTTCTAAAATATATATTAAAATTTATCTTTCTAGCACAGTTATAGTAGAAAAATCTTTAAAAGAATCTAAAGATATGACAATATATACATCTTATTTGCACCCTAATGAACAAAATCTTATTATTGATCAAAAGTTCCCTATAAAATATTAGCAATTGTGATAACTGATGCATGTGCGTTTTTAAAGATGTATTTATTTATTTGAAAGTCAGAGTGTGAGATGAGAGACAGAGAGGGAGAGAGATTGATTTTTCTTCCACGGGTTCACTCCCCAGATGGCCACAACAGTCAGTCTGGGCAGGCCTACACAAGGAACCAGGAAATCCATCATGGTCTCCCAAATGGGTGGCAGGGCCCAAGCATTTGGGAACAACTCAATTTTAGCCTTATGACCTGCAGAACTGTAAGGATAACAGTCTGTTGTTTCAGAGCCACCATGTTTGTGGAAATTTATTATGGTAGTTCTAGGAAATGAGTGCCCTACTATGATTCCATGATTCAGCCTTTTTTTCAGTCCACTAGAAGCAACATAGTACATTAAAAAAACAGCTTTAGAAATTGTCTGTTTGGTTCAGGCATGTTTTATCCACTTACTAGCTTAAAATTGATTAAATATTGCAAAAAATATGTAAATGTCACCAAGGTTAAATATACCAAGGTTAAGGAGAAATGCTTCTAAATCTACTCAGAGTTTTGCTTGTTGTATAGGAAATACACAACAAAAAACTAAAAATTATTCCCTGGAGAATTCTACTGGCCATATAGCTGCACTACTCATCCTTAATTCAAATCATTATCATTAATTAATTCAGGATTGCTCATTTGAGAGGTTTTCTCTTTACCTGGGAAATTCACATTTTTTTACTTTTCTTAAGGAAGTGGTTTTGAGGTACATTTTATTTTCCTTTTCTTAGAAGCCTTTGACAAGCAAGTTAATCCTGCTTTGTCACAGAACAGCTGTACACTAACAAAAAGAGTCACTGAAAATTCCAAAAGGAATTATAATTTCCTGAGAAAACCAAACTGTAATTATGTCTCATTGGAAGGATTTGTTGCAAGACAGAGCGATCACGTGGTTTTTCCCCAGAGAGCCAGATGGGTTCATTTTCCTTTCTTGAGAACTCATGAGAAGCCAGTTCCACCCCCAGACCACCATCAAGCAACTCCTAGTCTGGAAGGCTCTGACATCTCTATTTTCCCCTCATCGTACCTGTCTCCTCTCCACTCTGCTCCCCTTTTCTTTACAGACTTAGCAGGGAATCCTATACCTTTGTCACCATGTGAATCACAGGTTTCTCATTACCCAATGGATAAAGTGCCAACTGTGAAACTCCAGGAGACTACAAGAGTGCTCCCTCTTTCTTCCAGGCGTGGTAATGGCCAGGAATGTACAACTGAAGAAACTATTTCTCCACAGGGCTCAGAGCCATATGTGAAGTTAAGATATTGAGAACAACCCCAACATTTGGAATATAGCTTGTCCTCGTTGCCTTGCCTACCCTAAGTCATTTTTAGAAATTGTGATTTTTCATGTTTTTGCAGAATCACGGTTAGGAAACAGTGGCATAATTGTGAAGCCTGACTGGATCTGAGAAGATTAAGGGGGATGTTGGAAAGATGCTGTTTCTGTGCCCTCAAATCATCCCGGCATTCACTTGTACACACTGTAGACTCCTGTCACTGTGCTTAGGGAGTTTTCCACTGTCTATTGAAATACTCTTCACTATGTTCAAGATCATTTGAAATTACAGAAAATCAGTTACCCTGGAAACAAGTCTCAACCAACAACAGGGATTTAGAAATTAAATGCGCCAGGTTTCTCTCCTGATCGGGAATAACTTGGGAAACCTACTCTGTTTGCATCACCCTGAGTTCCTCAGTGAATTGGGTCCCATTCCCAGTCATAGCTGGATGGGTGACACCCTTCCTTTACCTATCCCTTCCTTTTTTTTTGTTATGTATTCATGCATCCTTGCTCACTTGTCTTTCTTTCTTTTCTTTTTTCTTTTTTTTTCCTCCATGAAATCCAAACCACTTGTGATTGAATCCTTGGGCAATTTTGCTGTGGGGTGATTAAATCTAACATACTATTCAATAATGAAATCCAATAAATGCCACAATTGGCATTGTAGAGAAGCAAATAGTATATGAAAGTTTCAATGATCTAGGCTGACAGTTGGACATCATTTAGGAAAAATGAGAGATTTATTTCTGCCAATTCAATTGCAGATGGATCAAAGATTTAACTATGAAAAGAAATCTCAAAAATTTTAAGAATATCTATTGCTTTTGTGAGGAGAAAGGAAAACAGTGTTTCTAAGAAATGACACAAATCTTGAGAATCAAAAGAAGATAATTGCAATACCACATCAGTAAACAGAATGCATTAATAATCCTAATGACTCAATAAAAGAGAAAAATCCAAAAGAAAATGGCCCAATAATACTAGTTATCTTGAAACTTCGATATGAAGCACCTGTAAATATACCTAATCAAAATCCTATGGCAATGTGTTACACAGCACTTTACATACAATGCTACAATGTCTTAAATTACTCTCCTTTTTAGACTCAGTTGAAAACTTTACAAAGATGTGATGCTCAGCAATGTAGACATAAGCTGTGTAGAAATTATATAGTAAATGTTTGGTTGAATATCTTAATTTCTAGTAAAAGTCTGTCCCAAAAATTCTAATGTACATGATTCCAATTGTGCAATAATACTGTTACTTGTAAGTGAAAAAAATTCTCCAAAATGCAATGCATATGCTGATAAAATAAATGGGTACTTAAAAACGGAGTGATAGAAATACATGTTGCTATAATGGAAAATGAAATGGAATATTGAGCTGTCAGAATCCTTTGCTTTTACATATGTTCACGACTCTTCATCTTGGTATAATACCTCTTGAAGTATATTTTCAGCTTTCATTGTATTGTGCAACATTTCATATCCTAGTCTTCCTTTGATAACTATAGCTACTCCAAGTTGATAGTACTGTCTGATCCACTAAATAAAGATCAAATCTTTCAAGCTCAGGTAAACTCTTCTACAGAGATTTAATAATTCCAAATAAAGGAAATACTTCTATAAAGTTTAAGAAACTTTAATAACTTCTTTATTTCTACAAACCCTTAAGTGATTTTTGCTATTGCAATTGAGAGCCACTTTTTCAGGAAAAAAATTCCAAGACATTTTTTTATATCCCATTTATCTTCCCATGGGGGGGGGGGAGGAATTGCTGTAACTTCCAGCTTTATCTACAAAACACTGTAACTGCAATAGAAAGGTGACCAAAGTTAGAAAATGAGTCTGCACTGACTTAACACTTGCCCTCTAGTTGTATATCTTAGGGCATTTAGCAGCAAAATTTTGGAGTTCTTTTTGCTTGTTTTTGTATTTTTGTAATTTAATCCTTGTTTTGAAGTTTTATGCATTACTCCCATATCTCTAAACAAGTTTGTGTATAGTAATCGCATCTGCACTGGTTAAGAGAACGACACTGAAGGTACTTGGAGAGGTTTCTAGAGACAAACAATTTAGTATCAGACCATATTGTTCTATATTGCTGTTAACGTCTGCTTTCAGATTTTTGATGTTTTGTCATTTAGACCACATAAATCTCCAATAAGCAGATGCTGAAAACTAAGACTGGAACAAGTACCACCTGTCCAGATCATCTGTGCTGCACTGTTGGTGCCATAATATGCTTTGGACAATGGAAGACAATTATTTGCTAACCAAGAATTACACAATACATTGTGTTTTTGTTTATATTTCGAAAGTTTCAAGAGGCAAACATCTTAATACATTTTTGTATTCAAACAAATTGTGTAAATATTGACTTTGATTTTTGGTTTGTTCTAAATTTTTAACCTGTATAAAGACAGATTGTTGGGGTTCGCATTGTGGCATACTAGGTTAAACTTCCACCTGCAGCGCTGGCATGCCATATGGGCGGTGGTTTGAGTCCCAGCTGCTCCTCTTCCAATCCAGCTCTCTGCTATGGCCTGGGAAAGCAGTGGAAGGTGGCCCAAGTCTTTGGGTTTCTGCTCCCACATGGGGAACCTGGAAGAAACACCTGGCTCCTGGCTTCGGATCATCCCAGCTCCAGCAGTGGCAGCTATTTTGGGAGTAAACCAACGGAAGGAAGACCTTTCTCTCTGTCACTCCCTCTCTCTGTCTGTAACTCTACCTCTCAAATAAGTAAACAAAACAAAAAAAAAAAAAAAAAAAAAAAAAACCCTGAGATCACTTAATTACCAATTCAAATAATTTCCTAAATGGTGGGAGGTTATCAAACCTCACATGAGACAGAGTTGTTTGTTTGTTTGTTTGTTTGACAGGCAGAGTTAGACAGTGAGAGAGAGAGACAGAGAGAAAGACTTATTCATTTGAAAATTATTGTGCATTAAGTTACAAACTAACAACAATCCATGTGTTCATAATCACAATGCCACTGAGCTCAACAGAGAAATAGTTAAGTAGTGGGAACCTGGAGCTGGCACCATAGAGAAACATGAGAAAATGCTGTCTGCGACCTCAGCTCTCCAGATCAGAGTGCTGCTTCGAGTTCTGGCTGCTCCACTTCCAACCAAGCTTCCCATTAATGCACCCGGGAAGGCAGTAGACATTGGCCCTCGTACTTGGGTTGCTGCCACCCATATGGGAGACCAGAATGGAGTACCTGGCTACTGGCTTTGGCCTGACCCTGTCCTGGCTGCCCATTTGTGGTAGGAGCCAGATCTTGCACAGCTGCAGTGTTGGGTCTAGTGGTTGAGCTCCTAGTACTCTGGTCTAGGACCTGAATGGGGTTGCTGACTCCTGATATCTGTCGCAGGTATTTGAGGAATGAACCAGCAATTGAGCAGTGTCTCTCTTTTTTCTATTTTCTCTCTTTTTCACTTACTGTCTCGCTCTCTCTTTCTCTCTTCTCCCTCTCATAAATAAATAAATACATAAACAAATAAATGCATGAGCACTGTTCCTGTAGATCATCACCTTAATTTGGTATGCTACAGAAGCTCTTCATGTACACATCCCATTTTGTTACACAAAATATTTAGAAGAATCTAGATATATTAAAACTTAACTTGTACTGCTTTGTCAAGGACATTTGTAAGTAAAAACTGTTTTTGTTTTTTGGTTTTTTTTGTTTTTTTTTTCATGCAAGAGCAGAGCGTGACAGTGAAGAATGTAATGACTCCTAGCCAGGTTTGGTGCCATCACTTGATTTCTGCCAAGGAAACAGCACTTTCACCCACCATTGCTTTGTCTCATCAATACAAGAATCAACACAGTGAATATGAAAAATTGCATCAATTTTTATTAAGAAAATCATTCTAACCCCTCAAACGCTATTGAAATATTACAGGATTGTGGGTGGATTCAAGGATCCCTGTGTACAGCTGGCATACAATATTCACTCTGCAACTCACTACAGGATGCCTTCAAAATGTACTAAATGCTTTCTGTCAATCCTATACATTTTTACGAATTACACGGGTCTTTTCAGTATGAATCTGTGCTGTCTTATAAGCTCACCACTTTTCTCACTTTCTATCATCATCCTTAATTCTATCACCATACTTCTACTCAAAGTATTCAAGAAAACATCGACTAGATATATTTAAATTATGTTAGCCAATTTTTCCATTCCAAAGTGAGTCTATGTGACTGCAAATTATTCAGAGATGATGTGGTGAATAGACACTGCTTACATAAGAAATATTTGCTCCATTTGATTCCTTTCTGTTAGCTTGCTTCTTTTCACAGTTCATTTTCATTTATCTCTGTGAAAGTTTAATTGTCTTTGATGACTCAACATTTCAAAAAAAGTCAAAAAAGGGAAAATGCGTCATTCATTTTGGCAGGTTTTAAGAAATTAAATGCATGAGAGGAAAGTCAAGACCACGCTGAGGGAGACATTTTTCAAGAGCAAAATATAAAATAGAAAACTATTGCTGTCCTATTGAGGAAACAGAGACTCCCAGTTTCCTACTTTGGTGGGGAAGAAACGTTTTTACCAAAGATGAGACTAAGCAAGATATAATTCTCAAAGTATCTCAAGTGGGCAGAGGCTACAGCTCACCTACTGTTCATGACTCACATCTGTTATTTCCAATACTTGCCTTCCAGGATGAACTGGAAATGGCCATTAGCACACCTGTATCACACCTATAGGTACTAAGATCAGAAACCCACGTCCTCATTCTAAGACATTCCATTTGAACTAAAGCTGTCCTTGCAGACTTGCCCACAGAAGACCTTGAGCTATTTTGAATTCCCCCTTTGTGTATATTTATTTTTTTCAGCAAATGTTGATTCAGTGTTAAATATTATGGTGGATATTCAGGGAATGTAAAATAGCACAGAACTGTGTCCCTCTCTATTGTACTTCTAAATTACTGGGAAAATAGGATAGGTTCACAAATTACTAAAATAGTAAGCAATTCATGATAATTCTGTAATGGGGAATATAAAAACAGTGCTATAGGGTTTGGGTGGATGTGCAAATTAAGGATGAAATGAGTTAAGGAGACAGTTTTAACTAGATTACTAAGTGTAGATAGGTGTGGGTAGATAACAAAAATTATGAAACATCTCTGGTGTAAACAGCACCCCAGGAATAAATAGCAGGAAAGAAAAATAACATACATAATAGTGAGGGTGTGCTTGAGAGCCGGCAATGAGCGAAGCTAGCTGTAGTCTATCTAACAGGAAAAACTGTGACCTATGATTGCGTCACGTAGTTATACCTCTTCCTATGGCTCAGTTTCTCATCTACAGGGTGATAAGCCCTGACTTTCCTACAAGGTCATTGCTAGACTCAGGTAAAGCGTTGACACATTTCTGAAACTACGAAATAATATACTTCATGTGTCTTACTATAATTGTATTTACATATTTACTTTACTTGGATGTTTACTAGAATTTTCAGATATCTATTACAATCTCTATTCAGATGAAAAGACTTCAGAGAAATAGAAATAATAACTTAGAGCTTTAAACAACATTAGTAATAAGAGATTTATCCAAGCTGATACCAGGAGTAAGCTGGACAGAAGGAATGCATTTATGATACAGGAAGGATTTTTTTTTCTTAAGAAATTATGGTATACTTATATAAAGTAAGAGATTAAAAAGTTGGTGCTGGCATTGACGATGGCATTGAAGTAGCACCTTGACAGTAGGGACTCCATTTTGGGAAAGAACCCCCCACCCCACCCCCCACCCTGAGACTCTGGTCTGAAACTATGATCTAAAACAGTAGAACAATAGAAGTCCACTACATCACACTTGGCAGAGCATAGAAACCCCCTAGCATAATTGTTCAAGCTTGAAAGTAGAAAGGTTGCAAATGGGTTAATGATAAAAATGTAATTTGTCTATGTCCTACATACAATTAAAACCAATACCTGGATCAATGTCAGGATTATAAGATTGTAACTAGTATTGTCAAGATTATAATTGATACTAGTTTCGCATAGGTTTTAGGTCGGCTTGACCCTGGTAACCATGTATTCCCCCCTGTTCCTAGCAACCATGAATTTCCCTCCCGATTTTGTGGGTTTTGCCTTTATAAACCCTGTTGCTTTGGGCTTCAGGGTCGAGAGTTCTTTAGGGCATGAGCCCACTCTCCACCGCCAGCAATAAGGGACCATCAAATTTTATCAATGTGTGGAGCTCCTTTGTTCATACTCGCTCAGGTACAACAGCATCCCAAATCTGAGCACAGGTTCCCATCAAGCTCCCTGCTAACATGCTAAGGTTGGCAGAGAAAGGTGGACCAAGTACTCTGGCCTCTGCCACCCATGTGGGAGACATGGATGGAGTTCCAGGCCCTTCTTTGACCTGGCCCAGCCCTGTCCATTGGGGAGCTAACCAACAAATGGAACGATCTCTCCTTCTCCCTGTCTCTTTCTTGCCCTCGCCCTTGTCCTCGCCCTCTCCTTCTATTTCTGTCACTCTTTCAAATAAATAAATCTTTCTGAAAAATTACTGAATTTTCATAAAAATGTAACTTGGCTTCTGTTTCAATGTCCTGTATTACTACAAACTTTATAAAATTACCTGTTAGTTAATTCCACCATGCAAAGAATCTTATTTGTCAATTGGTAGATAATATAAGAAGTTATGATCAATTCGAAATAAATTTTCACTTGTGAGTGGTCTGTACTTAATATTTCTAGAAAGTAGTTGTTCAATAGCTAATATAAAAATTTTATTTTAAATTTACAATAAAATATAAATAGTTCTTAATGGCATTCATCTAAAAACCATCAAAAAGCAATGAATAAATGTAAGTATTTATAAACTTCTATAAGTTCACTAGGTTTGAGACTTTTTTACTCCACTGAATTGGCATATAAAAATATAGAAATATGAACATAATTCTTAAAGGAACATAATAAAACAAGAAATATGATAGAGTAAATACAGTTTTGATCCCACAGATGTGCAAGCAATAATAAAATTTAAAGTGTTTTGCAACTAATTTTTAAATAGTAAGATAAAAATAAATAATTTGAGATGTATCTAGCAAGTCATTTTTAATAATTTTTTTCAATTAAATTTAAAATTCTAACTATAAATTTACAATCCTTTAACAACAAAATATTGAGTTTAATGAGCCATTTATTATGATAAAAATGTTACAAACAATTCACAAAAATAGGAGTTTGAAAAAATTGAAGTTTCAAAACTCTATAGAATATATCTTGACTACTTGTAATTATCTTCTGGTAAAAATAATCTATTGAAAATATTTTAAAACAATGTCAAAAATACAGAACAATGTCAATTAAATACTACAATATATTTTAAAACCATGATTAAAAAGAATGCCTTGGGTAGGAAGAGACAGAAAAGTGAGTAGAAAAAAATGGAGATTCTAATAGACCAGCCCATCCCCAGCTATTGCAGCCATTTGGGGAGTGAACCAATAGATGGAAGGTCTCTCTCTCTCTCTCTCTCTCTGTAACTCTACCTTTCAAACAAATAAATAAATCTTAAAAAAAAAAAGAATTAAACCAGCATTTCTATATGGGATGTGGGCATCTCAAACTGCAGGTTGACCTGCTGAACCACAATGTCTACCCCAATCAATTTTACTTTTAGAAATTAGAAATTTTGCATGAGAAATATAAATTACATACAAATGTCAAAAAAAAAAACCTGGAAAATATTCCCAATACATAGCTCAAATAAGATGCAAACTGTCTAAAATACAGAGATTTTACCATTCAATGCAAACAAAATAGTAATGACCTAGCAGTAATTAAATACAGGATATGAAGAGCAAAAGAAATCTAACTGGTCATATAGAAAAGGTGATCACCATCACATTTTAATGACATACATGCAAGTCAAAATATACAATGTGTCATGCTTTACTCTTTTATTTATTTATTTATTTTATTTTATTTTATTTTTTTTGACGGGCAGAGTGGATAGTGAGAGAGAGAGAGAGAGAGAAAGAGAGAGAAAGGTCTTCCTTTTTGCTGTTGGTTCACCCTCCAATGGCCACTGTGGCCGGCGCATCTCGCTGATCCAAAGCCAGGAGCCAGGCGCTTCTCCTGGTCTCCCATGCGGGTGCAGGGCCCAAGGACTTGGGCCATCCTCCACTGCCTTCCCGGGCCATAGCAGAGAGCTGGCCTGGAAGAGGGGCAACTGGGATAGACTCCGGCGCCCCAAGCAGGACTAGAACCCGGTGTGCCGGCGCCACAAGGCAGAGGATTAGCCTGTTAAGCCACGACGCTGGCCCATGCTTTACTCTGTAGAGATTAGAGTTTGAATGTTTTTGGAATCAGTGCTGAAGAAGTCTGTGAAGCATACAACTCTGCACACTGGTGGACATCAGTTGACGCAGCCTTTTAAGCAAGCAATTTTGCAAACAATCCAATCTCAAAATAAACTTTTTAATTTCATCAAAAGTTTACCACTAAAGTTTCATATATTATATATACATATATATACATGTATATATATATATATATATATATATGCACAGAGGTACACACACAAAAAGATATGACGGTCAGTTAAGAATTCATAATAAAACTGAAAATGACATATATGTATATTCAAATATCAATAAAGATCCAAGATATATTACTTTAAAACTGCTAAACAGTGTACTAATTTTAGAGAAGAACCACATGCTCACTTGTTGAAACACCTAATTGCTAATCTTTAAACTAACATTAGGCCAACACCGAAGATGAAGCCAGGAACCAGCCTCCTTCTGAGATGAAAAGAATATGAAATTCTCTCTGTAACTTTTTATTTTCACACTTCTGTTTTCAATTTTTTTGAGTTTGACGTTAGAGCATAGACCTAATTATTTTCAGAATTGCCACTGCTAAATTGACACTGTGAGCTATAATTTGCTCACTTTCAAATGAGATTAATAAATGAACAAAACTTTTTAAGTGTAATTCATTCTTTTCCAAGACTTTCTTCTTGTGTTTATTAATACATTCTTTATCATGTCTGATCAAAAATAATTTATCATATGTATTGTAAATTATTTTGGATATTCTCCTCTAAGTAAGTATCTCACATGCAAAAGTTGATATTAGATAAGCAAACTTCAAGAAGTTTCTGGAATGGCTGGCGCAGCGGCTCACCAGGCTAATCCTCCGCCTGTGGTGCCAGCACCCCGGATTCTGTCCTGGTTGCTCCTCTTCCAGTCCAGCTCTGTGCTGTGGCCCCGGGAGTGCAGTAGAGGATGGCCCAAGTGCTTGGGCCCTGCACCCGCGTAGGAGAACCTGGAGGAAGCACCTGGCTCCTGGCTTTGGATCAGCACAGCGCGCTGGCTGTAGCAGTCATTTGGCGGGGGTGAACCAATGGAAGGAAGACCTTTCTCTCTGTCTAAAAAAAAAAAAAAAAAAAAAAAAAAAAAAAAAAAAGGAAGAAGTTTCTGGAAAACTAGAATTAAAGAATATTATGCATTTTCTATGAACTTTTTGGAAACTCTTATACATTTATTAAAAGACTCATGGCCTAATAAAAATTGAATGCATTTTAAACTCTTATTTTGTCTAAGGTTTTGAATCACAGAATATTCATCAATTGTACACAAATTTGAATTGGAATATATTTTAAGTTTTATTTTTGTTTTTGTTTATATTATCATTTAATATTTATTAAATTTAACTCAAAAAGGAGGTGCTTCTCAAAAGTGTGACCCAGCCCTCCCTTTTCTCTCTCTCTCTCTCTCTGTACATATGCACACATAAATGTAAACATACATGTAATGAGGATGTATATATCTTATGTCCATCAAGTTTTTTTTTTTCAGAGTTATACAGAGAGAGGAGAGGCAGAGAGAGAGAGAGAAACAGAGAGAGAGAGAGAGAGAGAGAGAGAGAGGTCTTTCGTCCATTGGTTCACTCCCCAAATGGCCGCAACAGCTGGAGCTGTGCCGAAATGTCCAGAGCTGCACCCATCCGAAGCCAGAAGTCAGGAGCCTCCTCCTGGTCGGGCCATCTTCTATTGCTATCCCAGGCCATAGCAGAGAGCTGGATCGGAAGTGGAGCAGCCTGGTCTTGAACAGGCGCCCACATGGGATGCTAGCGCTTCAGGCCAGGGCGTTAACCCGCTGTGCCACAGTGTCAGCCCCAAATCTAGTTTCTAGTTTATTTATCTATCAACTTTCACAATCACTATTAAATCTTACAGTATTTTGCAACAATAACATTTTTTGGTGACAAAGATTTGAATTTCAATTAACATAGAATTCTAAAATTTAAAGCATATAATACTCTCAATCCTAATTACCTCTAGAAAGTTGCATAACATTGGAAGAAAATATTTAGATATTAGCCAAAAGTATGAGTGGCATGCAGCACTCATATTTGACTAGGTATGAGGTTAATCTATCTGTTCCCAATGAGATACATATTAAAGAATGTAAAAAATGGCACTTAATGATTTTAATAATACTGAGGTAGTTATTATCTTGTTTTCCAGATGTCAAGGATGACTCAATGTTTAATAACAGATTTCTGTTGACCACAAAATTGAAGCTGAATTTTGCTGTATTTTGGTGCCAGAAAGCAAAATAGAGAAATAGTAAAACAGATGCTTCCACCTAATAAGCCAGTTAGAAGACACTGTATGATGAGAAAAACTGAAATATATACATATATATAAAGCATGCTAGTATGATTACAGTTTACTCTGAGGCAGAACTGTGTCTATTGGAGGGTACTTTTAAATGTCTGGTCATTTCATTCTTTGTCACTTGATTTTTTAATAAGAAAAATATTTTATAAATAATGAAATAGAAAAATTCTAGCTGATAAATTGCATTTGGTAATTTTTCTTCTTAATTTCCTCCCTCACACTCTCTATGTAATTTATTATAAATTTTATATATAATACTTAGAGATTTCACATGGACAGCCAGTATCCATTATGCTAGATTTTAAATAAATGTGACTACATTAAATTGTGAAATTATAAAACTAAACATGAGCAGCAATCTGTGTCTCCATTTTGGATAAAAATGGCCAAAAAGGTACTGCAACATGGGAAAATAAGTGGAACAGAGATAATCATTAAATTTTTTAACTACTAGATGATAACTGGGAGGTGATTGTTTTTCCTTTTCCTCTGCTTCCTAAGAGAAGATCTGTGATAATATTGACAAATTACATTCTAAGTGATTGTCTTTTGTAATGATCAAACAGACCAAAAACAGTCTCCTTTTTCCTTTTATGTATTCACAGAGACCATGGAGATCCTTTTTCCTGGGAATGGGCATTTTCCTTAGAATATTACTTCACTATTTTCAGACAAATGAGTCAATCTTGCTTGGAACCCTTTGCCTCATCTTCGGAACCAGGGCAAGGTATGGAGCAATCTACTCAGTTAGTCCTCTTTTATTTGCAATTCTAAAAGAATAGTTCATCTTGCTTCCATTTAAAGCTGAGCGTCGCCGGCGCCACGGCTCACTAGGCTAATCCTCCGCCTTGCGGCGCCGGCACACCGGGTTCTAGTCCTGGTCGGGGTGCCGGATCCTGTCCCGGTTGCCCCTCTTCCAGGCCAGCTCTCTGCTGTGGCCAGGGAGTGCAGTGGAGGATGGCCCAAGTGCTTGGGCCCTGTACCCCATGGGAGACCAGGAGAAGCACCTGGCTCCTGCCATCGGATCAGCGTGGTGCGCCTACCGTGGCGGCCATTGGAGGGTGAACCAACGGCAAAGGAAGACCTTTCTCTCTGTCTCTCTCTCTCTCACTGTCCACTCTGCCTGTCCAAAAAAAAAAAAAAAAAAAAAAGCTGAGATGGAACACCTATTCCTCTCTGAGTAGCATTCTCAGTTGTAATGGCCAAGAATTTGAGACTGAGAGAACACAAAATGAGCCCCTGCTCACCTACCTACTAGGCTTACATCATCACGTCCTTCTCGCTGCCTTTACTTGCCTGCCGCTAACACACTGGACACTTACTGCACATGTGCTGCAGTGATTCTCAAGTTTTTGGTCTCAGAAAACTTTCATATACGTAACAATTATTCAGGGGGCCGGCGCTGTGGCACAGCGGGTTAGCACCCTGGCCTGAAGTGCTGGCATCCCATGTGGGTGCCGGTTCAAGACCTGGCTGCTCCACTTCCAATCCAGCTCTCTGCTGTGGCCTGGGAAAACAGTAGAAGATGGCCCAAGTCCTTAGGCCCATGCACCCACGTGGGAGACTGGGAAGAAGCTCCTGGTTCCTGGCTTCGGATGGGCTCAGCTCCGGCTGTTGCAGCCCACTGGGGAATGAACCATCAGATGGAAGACACCTCTCTCTCTCTCTCTGCCTCTCCTCTCTCTGCGTAACTCTGACCTTCAAATAAATAAATAAGTCTTTAAAACAAAATTATTCAAGATCCCAAAGAACTTCTGTTTATATGGATTGTTTTTTCTGTATCTCCTATATTAAAAATTAAAACTGATATTTTAAAAATAAAAATAAAGTCAAGATACAGTTTGATTGAAACTTCACACTGTTGTCACACAAAAAAGGCTCAAAAATATTTGCTGAATAACAGATAACTTTAAAAATTCAGTAGCATTAATATTGTCGTATAATCATAGATCTTATTAGAGTAGTATTTCAATTCACAATTATAAATCAGCGAATTATTTACAAAAATGAAGCTCTAGTTAATTTTCTACATGAAATATAATTGGGTTATTTTGCAGAAGAGCTTAAATCAATATATAAGTATCTTCAAAATGGTCACAAAAATATACATTATCTTTTAATTTCATTTTTAGGAACTTTTTAAAGTCTCTTCATAGCAGAGAAATGCATATGAAACAAAAAGTACAATGTGTTTACTCTCTGGTTTCTATCATCATATTTGTTTGCTTATTTATCACTTCACAAAATCTAAGATCAGAATATCTGACAGTCAATCCTGTCCTAGATTATGCATGTTTCACTACTCTCACCTCTTTTTCTTTATGCCTGCCACTTAAACACATTCTTAGACAACAGTGAAAGTCAAAGTCAAATTATACTATGTCCTGCTGGAAAAAAAAATTAAAAGGTCACTGAATCCAACACTATATAGATATATAGGCAGAATCATCTACTATGAGAACTAATTGTTTTTGGATAGGTGCACAGAATTCCTGAAATCTCTAGGGTTTTAATGTAAACCCTAATAATATTACAGGATTACAGGACATAATTGTTCTTTGAAAAACACAAATCTGGAAAGAAATCTCTCTTACCCTAACACAAACTGGCTGAACAAACTAAAAGTGTTACAACTTTTCTTGAACCCAGCAGATGGTTATTATTTCTGAGTAACCAAGTGCCATAAAGTCTGAGGAAAATCAGTATCGAAGAAACAGACATATACCCCTTACATAATAATATATCCGTCTTTCCCCGTTTATAATCCTTTCTTGTAAATTGCAGGTTGTGTGACATTAATATAGCCACCCTTGCATTCTTTGTGTTTCTGTTTCCTTGGTGTGTATTTAATTCTCAAGGTTTCCTCATCTTTTTGTTTGAATATATATTGGAGAAAGTAAACAAAAGATGCCTGAGTGCCAGCTCACGGGTGACAGGCTGCAGAATCAGTGAGTGTAACAGTTTTAGTTTGAATGTGTCCCCCAAAGTTGTATGTTGGAAACCTAAACTTCAGTGCAATAGTGCCAAGAGGTGAGACCTGTAAAAAAGTGATTGGATCCCAAGAGCTCCATCCTCATAAGAGGATCAACACCATTATTGTGGTTGATGGTTAGCTTTTGCAGGGGATGAAAGAATGAGTTTGGGCACTGCCCCTCTCTCTTAGCCTTCTGTATTCGACTATTGGTTGGTGAACACTCACCAGATATGAGCGCCTACACCTTGGACTTACCAGCTTCCAGAACTTGTGGAAATACAATCTCTGTTCTTTGTAAATTATCCAGTTCCAAATATTCCATAATGGCTGCTTACAACAGCATCCAATCAGATGATTTTCCCACTATGGCAATGACTGAAGCAACTTAATAGGAACATATGCTATGGGGAAGAATAGCTTATTCTGGGCTGGCTACTTGGTATTTTTAAATATTTTTATGTTTGCAAAAATTAATTTGTTTTTACCAGATTCTTTGATGAAAACCCTGATGTCATTGGGTTCAGCAGCAAGGATAAATGTCCCTGGGTGGTGGATCTAACAAAAAATTTGCACACCCCTTAAGGACAGGGCAGGATTAATGCACTCTCAGTAAGAAAGGTGCCTTTGATAGTGATGCCATATATCTGTTCTAGTTGCAAACATAATCATCTCTTAGCAGCCAAAACTGAGTTTCCTTTAGAAATCATAGAGTACATGAAGAATCAGAAATACATAAACAAAATTTTCTTAGCTTTGTCTGGAAACCAGTGAGCCACAAGCTAATAGAGGTCATGTGTGTCGACTCAGTAACAGTTTTTTGTTTTTTTTTTTTTTTTAATCTAATGCATGACCTAGGAGAGAGAAAACTGGACTGATTACTTGCTTCTTGCAGTATTTCAAGTGTTTTGGTGGTTCAAATATATTAAGCTACAGCACTGATGACCTTAGCTTTGTTCTGCCTCTATCATTTGTGACAGAAATACACCAAATGTGTTGTGAAAATAATCTTCCTCTTTAAAAACTCACAATTTCTATCCATCAGATGGTATTTAATACTGGTGAACAAACAGTGCCACAGCCAGGAACTTAGATTTTATGATTACTGATAAAATGCAGTAATTACTTTTAAAGGGTACATTCTGTTTACTAGAGTATTGTGCTACATTCTACATGTTCCAGAACTATTAAGACATATTTTTTTGCAGTAAAAGAAATTCCATGTTTATTCTTTGAATTTTTCTTTCCAGTTATTCAAATAAGAGTGTAGAAATGAGTCATGGTACTATTTCACACTGCTTTTTCCTCTGACCTTTGGAATTATCCTTGGGGTACTAACTAAACTATCAATATGATGCCAGCAGACAGGGGTGAGCTTAGCATTTGTGTGTCCTTTCTTTCTTCCAGCAGTCAAGTACAATTCTTTCTGAAATTGCAGAAGCCTCTCAAGCATATAATTTGTGGCTTCCAATGAGTTTGAACTTCATGCTTGAAGTGATGCACAAGTAAGTGATTTAATTCATGCACCTGTATCTGGACTTTTTCCAGACATAATGAAATGGGTAACTACTTCAGAATTTCCCTAATAAGAACTGCATCAAGACATAGAAAGGCATTGATTGGCATATTTGGGCAGGAAAGGGAACAACACTCTTCCAGGAGAGCTGAGATAGGCATCTGGGTTTGGCCCTGGAGACAAAATCAACATTTCTCAGCTCCCAAGGCCAAGCCCTTTGACTTCAATGATGTACAATTTTCTCATTACAAACACTGTTGTACCCAAAGGACTTTCTGTCAGCTTTCTAATTATTTTCTCAGTTTGAAATAAGACCTTGTCTTTAATAAGGAAGGGGTTTAGTCATGTGCTTGTTTCCAGCATCACCACAACAATACAGAGAATGAGTGCACGGGGGAAACAGACACAAGGACTCCAGAAAGGAGAAAGGCATTTTTATAAAAATAAATGCAAATCATCTCCCCCTAGTGATTATCAAAATATAAATAATTGTGCTGCAGTCAAGTGCTGTAAACTTTGAGAGAGGGATTTAAAAAGTAAAAACCAAACAAAATGGCTTTAACCCTTTCAAGACAATGCTTTCGCCATCCCTGCTGATGACGCCTCATGGTCTCTAACAAAGATACTTTTGGATGCATGGCCATGGTATCGATCTAACCCAGTCTCTATGTAACTTAAAATCTCCATCTATCCATAGTCCACATGGCAACTCAACACAGGCATAACAGACAGTTCCTCTGTCTTCAAATATTTTCTCTAGAGTATTTCATTTTATGATCAGTATTTTAATTTTGATCCAATTGCGCTTAGAAAACTGCATTTGTTTTACATCCTGCTATAGGAATGATTGTATTTTGTTCATGTTACCTCTACCCTCAAACAAAAATTATCAATAGAATTAAGTATAGTCATCCTTGAAATGGATCCTGCTATAGTTTGGATGTTGCTTGTCCTCCAAAAGTTTCTTATGTTGAGAACTTGGTCCTCAGTGTGTCATTGTCAGGAGGTAGGACCTTTAAGAGGTTGTTCCTAGTGGGAAATGGTTGGATCAGTCCAGCAGTTGTCTTTGGAAGAGGTTTGGGGACGTTCTGGTTCCCTGTTTCCAAATGTGCTCGACTTCACCATGATGTGACACACCCCGAGAGCTCTCAAAAGAGTTGATTTGATTCCAGTGTTATGCTTTTGAACCTCAAAAATTAGGAGGTAAACAAACCTCCTTTCTTTGTAAAGTTACTCTCTCTTAAATATCATTATTATAAGACAAAGCAGACTCATATAAGCCAAAACTGAAAATAAGTTGCCAAAAAAACAGATGTGAGGAAGTCATGATAATATCATCAAAAACATTTGATTTATGGGTAGGTGACTCCAGAGGACAGAGAGCACTGGAAATCCTGGCAGTGGAAGCAATGTCCTGCTGGTACTGTTATGTTTCTCACATCACCATTCAAAACGCATAAAACTTTCACGACTACAGTTCTCTCCTGAAAAGCAGGGAAGAAGAGAGGTTATTAGCACATGGCTCTGACACATAACAGTATCAGCTGACTAATCTAGAAAATGAGATTGCATCCTGATAAATCTCGGAGGTGCATTTCAGTTATTTTTCAACTGAACAACAACGAACTTGGTATTTACTACTGTGGCCAGATATCGAAGATAATGATGAATAAGCTAAAGGAAAGTTACAAGAAAGGTACAGAGAGGATGGGGGACAGCATATAAGAAGGAGACCTAACCCAATCAGTGATGTGGTCAGGAAACATCTCCATAGGAAACTATCATTTGAGTCCTGCGCTGCTGAGTGGGGACTGCTAACATTTCAGGGAAAGCAAAGTCTTTGAGCTGAAGGAGCGTGGTTCTTGAGAGACACTGGGAAGAAGGTGGGAATGGTGAATAGGAACTGTCTTTGGTGGCACACCTGAAGTTTGGTTATTTTAAGAGAAATGGGACTCCACTGAAAGGTTTCAAGCCCATGGAAAGATAGAGTCAAAAGGATCTTTTTACAAACAACTTGGTGTGAGGCACGGATAAATATTGGAAGAGATCAAAAATAGAAACTGGAAGCCAATTATGGTGATTGTAATAATTTTTAAGATTGACATGATTTGGTGTTTGCTTAGATGTGGGCATAAGAACATGATAATCATCGGTTTATTGTCAGGTAACAGAGTGGACGGTTGCATCATTCTGGATCAGAGAGGACTGGAAGATAAAGTTGATTGTGTGTTTAGGGAAGGGAGGGAAAAGCCCCTGTTTAGTTTAAACATATTCGTTTGAACCATGAGAGTCTAGGGAAGAAAAATTGATTTGGAACTTTTCAGCACACAAATATAAATTGAGGGGACAGTGCTGTGGTGTAGTGGTTAAAGCCACTGCCTACAGTGCTGGCACCCAGTAAGGGAACCGGTTCAAGTGCAGGCTGCTCCACTTCCCATCCAGCTCTCTGCTGAGGCCTGGGAAAGCAGTCGAAGATGGCTCAAGTACTTGGGCCCCTGCACCCACGTGGGAGACCTGGAAGTTCCTGGCTTCGGATTGGCCCAGCTCCAGTCATTGCGGCCATTTGGGGAGTGAGCCAGCAGATGGAAGATCTCTCTCTCTATCTCTCTCTCTCTCTCTCTGCCTCTGCCTCTCTATAATTCTGCCTTTCAAAAAATATATAAATCTTTTAAAAATAATGTAAATTGAATCCAAAGGAATAAAATCCATGGATTATCAACTGAGTAGAGAGAAGGAGAAATGTTAAAGGAGTTTGAGAAATTGCCAAAAAAATATAAAAGCCTTCAGGCAAGGAAGCGAAGGAAATGAAAGCACTTCACCTTCCACAGTAGTCAGTGATCCACAGTGTGAACCCCCAAATGATCAAGCAGGATAACTGGAAATCTCCCCTTAATAACAGCAATACAATACGATAACATTAGCTAGAATAGTTTCTGTTGAGTAATACATCACTATAGAACATTTTAGACTTCGTAAATGTTTTCTGTTTATGCTATCTAATATGATGCTCAAATGTGATTATTGAGCAGCTTAACTGTGGCTGGTGAAACTGAGAAATGCAATTTTTCATTTTATTTAAGTGTTGTTAACATAAATAGTCATATATGAGTGATGGTTACATATTGGGCAGTATAGGTGAATAATGGAGAAAATATTCTATTTAGGTTAATTTTATTTTTTTATTTTCTTAAATTTTATTTAAGTTATAAAAGTTTCATATATACAGATTTAGGAACATAGTGACACTTTCTACCCTACATTCCCTCACACCCTCACTCCAACCCTTCTTCCTTCTCCCTGTTGCAGTCTCACTCTTAATTTTTTTAAAGATTTTATTTATTTATTTGAGAGGTAGAGTCACAGACAGTGAGAGGAAGAGACAGAAAGGTCTTCTGTCTGCTGCTTCACTCCCCAAATGGCCACAACGGCCGGAGCTGCACCGATCCGAAGCCAGGAGCCAGGAGCTTCTTCCGGGTCTCCCACGAGGGTGCAGGGGCCCAAGCACTTGGGCCATCTCCCACTGCTTTGCCAGGCCACAGCAGAAAGCAGGATTGGAAGAGGGGCAGCCAGGACTAGAACCGGCACCCACATGGGATGCCGGCACTGCAGGCAGAGGATTAACCTACTGCGCTATAGCGCCGGTCCCATCACTCTTAATTTTTACAAAGATCTATTTTCAGTTTACTTAATGATCTTGTAGTTAATTCTACACTAAGCAAAAGTTCAACAAATAGCATGCAGAGAAAAAAAAGAAAACGCTCTTCCTCAAAGAAAGTATTTCAGTTAATTGAAGAGTGAAATCTGTCACAGTAGGTACCTTACTCATGAAATTTGCCTCCAAAGTAAAAGAGTGAAAAACAAACAAATGAATAAAAGAGGGGCTGGAAGGTAGTTTGAGTCTGAGAAAGAGTTACATTAGTCAACTTAAACATTTCAAAGACAGATGGGCCCGGGAGAGGGGAGAGAGGGAAGATGACAGCACAGCACCCTGGGAGGATACGAGGGATTGATTTTAGATAACATGAGAGAGAGTTCATCTGTTATACGCAAAGAAAGAGCACGGTAGATGTGTGAGAAGGGGTCAGTTTGCAGATTTGGTGGTGGAAAAGGAAGGTAATTGCTTTGTGAATCTTCTCTCTGTCCTGCACAATAGAAGGAAAGGTCAAGTGAGGAGTGAGTGGAGGGAAGTGAAGGGCTGAGGGCCTAGACGGCTCAGTTCAGAATGCTTCTAGCTACGGGTCCCCTGAGGGCTCTCAAGCTGCCTCACACGTTTTCCAAGAGACATCTGATGACAAACTGATGTGAGGAGCAACCTAAAACTCCGTTGGTGAAAAAGATCTCCCTGGAGGAACCTCAACTCTCCTAATTTCCCACTATCTGAGTCAATCTCTGTGATCCTTTTGAAAAAAATAAACGTGCACTTTAACAAAGACAAAATGAAATAAAGCACAAGCAATTGTTTTCCTCAAATTAAGACCCATTAGTCTATCTAACTGTTTAATAGATGTTGTCACAGAGCATGAACCAGGGAAGAGCAAGGAAAGCTTCTGGTCATGGAAGCCCCCGAGAGTCCACCAGACAAGCAGCACCCGGGTGGCAGGGCAGCAATCCTGTCCCGAGGAGAAAAGCTGAACTGGGACCCTGCCAAAGAGCAAGACAGAAAGGGCACTGAAGCAAAAAGCTGGCTCATGATTATTCTCAAATATAATCTTAAGTTACATATTGCATTCTATGTGTCCCTATACTTAGCCAATCTTCATAAAGCACCTTCCAAGGTGAATAGCTGGTACGGAACTAAATTCAAAGAGGATAGATGTGGCAGGCTTTGAAGAAAATGAATAGAGCTTTTTGCAGTGCCTTATAAGAGTTGCTACAGAATAATATCAAAAGGATGCAATAAAATTGTACTGACATTGAATGAAAGGCAAAGACCAATAGCTGAATAGGGGTTTGAAATATGACCTCATTAAACAAATCTAAGTAGGTAGAGTGAAGTGAAAACAATCATTTGACGAACAGGTTCTGGAAACCTGGTAAATAGTGGCAAGAATGAACTTAAAATAGAACAGGAAGGGCAGAAGAGAGGTAAGCCTAGAACCCCAAAAGGACATTGCCCTACAATTCAATTCCAGTTACCATTTATTCTTACTCCCCCACAGTATGGCATAACCTTTCTCAGCTTCCAAAATGAAACATGGCAGTGACTGACACTAAAGGAGGGATTCCCTACATCCGTGCTATGCTATTAGAGCATTATTTTAGCAGGTGATGTTGTGATGCAGCTAGTTACGTCATGGCTTTCAGTACCAGCTTCACATGTTTAAAGAGGCAGGTGGAGTCCTCATTGCTCTGCTTTGGATCCAGCTCCCTGCTAATGCAATTATGAAGACAATGGGAAGGACCCAAATATTTGGGTTTGTGTCTCCTATGCAAGAGACCAGGATGAAGTTTCCAGCTCGTAACTATGGCCTGGGCCAGTCCTGGCTGTAGTAGCCATTTGGGGAGTAAACCAGCAGAAGGAAAATCTCTGTCTCTCCAACTTTGTCACCCTGTCCTTTGAATAAATAAGTAAATCTTGGTGGGGGGGGGGGTGACATTATTTTCAATACTACTTAAGTCATATTTTATGATTGTAGTTAGTATGTTTCTTATCAGACTAGTCTAAGAATGTAGTCTAAAATCATTCAACAAAATTAACCAACACTTTCCATATACGCTTTTCCTTCGCTTTAGAACTATTATGACCCTAAATAAAGTTTTCTATTCTATTTCTGCCAGTTAATTCTATTCTTATCACAGAAAATGTAAGGTGATTGCATTTTTTAATTTTTAAATTTTATTTAGGCAATTGTACTTAAATTGTCTTTGTTTCTTAGTATGAGAGAGAGGGAAAGAGAGAGAGAAGGAAAGGAGAGCTCCCATCTGTTGATTCACTCCCCAAATGCCTGACTGGGCTGCAGCCAGAGGCAGGAGCCAGGAATGCAACCCAGGTCTCCAATGTGTGTGGCAGGAAGCCAATTAATTGAACCATCACAACTGCCTCCCAGCATCAGCACTGGGAATCAGAGTCTGAGCCAGAGCCAGTAATGGAACCCAGAAACTCAAATGTGGTATGCAGGCAATCTTAACCACAAGACTAATCATCTGTTCTTGGCAATTATATTTTTTAAAGTTTTATTTTAAGAAAATCATCATTATAAATGAATGACAAATGCATGTAGTAAACATTCTAGAACCTAAAAAGGAAGTATGTAAGATAGATTGCTCCCATATCCTCTGAGAACCAAAATATTCATGACCAGAACCAATGGCCATAATTCATGCCTTCTACCACACCTCCTAAATGAAGAAGTCATAAAACTGTATGTTGATCTAAGTATTTTTAAGTTCCTCCAGTTTTTATCTCATTAAGGACAATAATCCTGCTAATAAAATCACTAGCTTTGAGTAATATAATAATAATGTAAATTTTATGTTAATATGTGTGCAACTCAATAGCTTCAATATGGCCTATGTTAGGTCACATTCCCATTGACCCATCACAGAAAGGTTTCCACTCCTGCAAGAATGTTGCACATAACATGCTGAGCTCAGATCAAAACTCAAGCCCAACTATCATGTTAATCTCCCTTTTACTGAGGCAAACTTTGTGATGGATGTGAAGCTGTCTGCAAGAATAAATGCCTTCACTAACCATGAACATGTATGGAACCATGCCCACATTTAATTTTCCTAATCAGTTATAAACAGATTGTCACTATTTGTAAATTTAGTTATAATTACTAAATCCACTGTGTCCTTGCTCCATAATATATCTCACTTGGCTATTTAATCCAATTATCCAAAGACTTCCCATAAAATTTCTCATTTTATTAGGTTTATGTTTTTCTCTGAAAATCCTCCCCTTCCATAATGATTTGTCTCCAGAATGTAATGGTCTGTGCATTAGCTAATTATTTAAAGGATTGCAAGTCTCAGCAAATAAAATTACTGCATGGAATAATTTATATTTTAAAATATTGTTTATCCAAAATTCAAGTTTAAATAAATATTGTTTACCTGTGAACTCTAATTATTTGATAATTTTTATGGATAATGTTCACAGGCCACCATCTTCTGAATTCTTGTTGGTTTCTGTTCAAGAGATTCTCAAATATAAACAGTCATTTCCCATTCTCTCAGGATAGGTGAGTGGACAGAACAATCTGTTAATGTCTCTAAGAGAGACAAAATATATGTAGAGATAAGTAATGTAAATTAAACTCTAACAGCCTTCATTTATCAGAAGCATTTTGAAGACATACCTACAAGGGAGCAAAAGAGTAAAAATACAAAGAGTTGTGACTGGCCCAGTATCAATTTATTTAACTAGGTTTAAGAGTTAAACCACACTGACCATATACCCATAGCTAGCTAGCTCTCTCCATCCAGTGCCATGTATTTCCATAGCTATATCTTTGTGTGTGTACATGTTTGTGTATGTGTATTCACCAAACCTGATTGAAGTAAACCAGTGCTGTCCAAAGACAGTGTCTAAATGAATAGGTAGAAGAATGTATGCATGTGTATACATGTAGACAGCCTCTTTGAAAACCCTAAAACCATGGTTATTCATGACATGCAGCTTAGCAATGATTTACATGTTATTTATACTTTTTAAATTGCTTTCTACAAGTTAATTTGAATTCTGAAATCCCTGGTAGTTGGACATTTTCATGGTCCCCTGGAAGAATGAGATCACTGATAACGTCAAGGAAAATATGAGAGTAAAAAAATCAGGGTGCAGTTAGAGGGTGGACACCAAAAGAGGTTTGGTAAGTTAGGAAAACCACTGTATTGTAACAGATGTTGAATTAGGCATGCACAATCCACACCTAAGAATAATGGAAAAGTAGATGCCAAATGCGAATAGAGTCAATGAGCAGAGTAAAAGATCACGGACAAATGTAACATCAACACCAGCCAGAACTACAAAATGATTTATGGCAGGAACTAGTGTAGGAATGTAATTGATAGAAAATGACTCATGAGAATGGTCACTAGTTATCATGGAGAAAATTAGAAGGTCTAGAGGCCTGCTTCTGGGCACATTTCCATCAATTTGAAGACACCCTTTGCACACAATTTATGTCTTTATATTCTACTTCACCCAGCACAACATTAGTGTGTTAAATAAATACTAGCTGAAGATAGATTAATGTTAATGTTCAGATTCTCAGTATAGGCTATTTCTGTTTTCAGTGACTGCTACAATTAATATTGCAACAATAACTTACATAGAAAGTTTTAGTATTTTATCTCTGGAATTTGTCTATAATTCAAAGGTGAGTTGAAAAATAAGTAGATAAAAATAATCATACAAATCAAGCACATACCCATAATGAGCAATCAATTCAAACGTGTGTTTTTGTCTAGTCTGGCCATCTTTATGTGTCAATCTGATAGCTATTTACATTACAAGAAATAAAAAAAAATCCTTTATAATATATTTAGGTCCCAATGAAAACATCAGTTTTACTTGTATAAATATAATGTGTATTGAGTCATTCAGCTACTTCATAAACCTGGGAAAAATTCAAAATGTGCATAAATATTCAATAACATTGAAACAGTGATGTGATGCTACACAGTCTGGAAAATATTTCAGCTTGTCCACAACATTCTTGTTGTTTCTATTTTGAATCTAGTTTTAATTATTGTTTCCATCTCAAAACATAAACATCATGAAAGTATTACAACTTTGAAGTGCTAAAAATTGGTTCTTTGACATCCACACACAACCTGGCTTAATTTGCTAACAGAATGCCATCAACTGCACACACTAAAGGGTAATGGCCCTCACACGTCCCATTTAGCACTGCCCAGGATAAGAGGAAGCATCTGCTCACTTTAGCAGGGAGGGAAGGTTTGGAACTTTTCCATATATCTATCTGTATCCATTTAGTTATGCTTGTACATGTACTTCCACTCCCTGGTGGGGCAGGGTTGTTGGGTGAAATAGTTGAAAGGTAAAGAAAGCTCAAGTTAGTGAATAAACATTTCCTTCCAGGTAAGAAATATATCATCTTTTAAGAGCCATAGATCGAATAATTTTAGATTCTAACGCATAATGCTCAAATCACAGAATAACTTGTCATTTTAAAATAGTACTGCTTAATAGCACTTTGATAAAAATCAAAGTTGAAGGTCAAAATGATAATGATGATTCATACTATCATACAACAAAACTTTATATAACTAATACAAACAATGCCAGCAAACAATATTTGGGTTTCATCACATGTCAGCTACTGAGCTTAGTACTTCAAAGAAGTGATTTTATTTAAAGCTCAAAATAACACCCTGAAATGGGTATTGATATCTCTCCTGTGGCAAAGTTTCAAGAGATTAGCTGGATTGCTTGCTGTCAAATATTGGTGAGCAACTAAGCCTAGAGCAAAGCCAGATCCGAGAATCAGATGCTTGTCTTACTATCACACTGGCTATGGATCATGCCCACGTGTGTTTGTTTCGTCTTCCTACTTGCCCAGTGTGCTCATTTTCATAATCAACCTAAAAAACGTTTAAACACTTTGTCGGTTCACCCTCTTCTGGAAGAAATGAGAAAACCAGCAGGGCCCATTTGTCATTCATACAATTTTTCTCTAAAACCACTTGTGACGCTGGGTAATAATCCCCAGATGGAAGTCATTAAAGTTTAATTTGTATGCATATGTGACATCTTGCTTTTCAAAATCTTTTTGACTTTACTCTTTCCATTACTGAAACTAATTGTTATATATGAGAAATAACTAATTAAAATGAGTGTAAAGCAGTTTTCTCAAATATAAAGCATACTATAAAATGCTAATAAAACTATAAAAATATATAGAAAAATCTGTCAATTGCAAAATTAACTTCAGATGGGGAAGCAAACATCATTTATCCTTTACAATGTCCAAATAAATGACTTTTTTGGCATCTAAATGCTGCTTTGCTTAAAATTAATAAACTCTCAAGAGTAAGAGTTGTCTTTCCTTCATAGCATTAACAAGATAAAATGTCAGAGATGCTCAGTTTAGTTATAAATTACATTTTTTTTAAAAAAGCTATTATAGTTAGTTGCTAGGAGCATATTTTGATTATGATTAAATAAATATAAATCACTACTTAGCAAATCATGTGAGAACAGAAGTTTCTTCCTGCCTTCCTGAGCAATGAGGTGGGAGAGGATACCCTGTGGAGGACAGAGCCCTTTACTGATCAGAGGGAGTAATAGGGTGGCATTGAGGCTGCCAGGTGGCCTGGCCAGAATAAACTGGGGTAGTCCTGGGGTAACATGCATGTGCAGACACAAAAGAACAAAGTAGTCCTTTGCTTTGTTTCTGTACATCTCTTGAATGGAAACTTTAAAAAAATGCCATCTGCAAAGGTATGAAGGTGTTTTAAACAAAATTTAGTTGAATTGCCAGAGTATGTCAAAAAGTTCATGGACAATGGAATTAAATGATACATTGATTTTTTGGTACACAAATAAATGAGAGGGGTGGGAGTACAGCGATTTAAGCCACTGCTCCCAACACCAGTCCTTGAGTCAGCTGCTCCCCTTTTGATCCAGCTTCCTGCTACCATGCCTAGTTAGGGAACCAGGACATGGTCCACGTTCTTGGGGCCCTGCCTTAAGATGTGGGAAGCCAGGATGGAGATCCTGGATCATGACTTAGGCCTGGCCCAGCCCTGGCTGTTGCAAACATTTTGGGAATGAAATGGACTGGCAGAAGGAAGATCTCTCTCATTCTCTCTCTTTCTTTCCACCCCTCTCTCTGTTACTCTTTGCTTCAAATAAATAAATAAACCTTTGAAAAAAAATTTAAATCCATGCAATACAAGGTACCTTCTTAACTTCCTGAAAAATGAATATTATGGAAAATTATGCATGAACACAGAAAAAAATTTGCCTTACAATAAAAATAACTTTTAATTTTATTTCTACATGAACTTTCTAAAGCCCTCTGATATTGTCTATATCTTGAACTGCCCTACAACTTTACTAAGTCAGGAAGGCATTAGTGTCTTGAAGCCTGGGATACCTGGAGGAGATTCTGGGCCATACTCAATGCAAGTTAGGAAAGGAGATTTTCCAAGTGATCCCAAGGAGATGTGAGAATTTAGTGTGACAGCACATTCCTCTTGCTTCATTGTTCTCTAAGTAAAGTTCCTATCTGGATAAAAGCTGGATCATAGAATACTAACTGTATGCTTCCCAATCTTAGGAAAAAATGATAAAACTCACTTTGTTTAGGAAGAATTATTCTTGTTTTAATTTGGGGGTTATGAGTTCCTAGCCTTCCTTTGAGAAGGAGCTACATATATTATCTTTAGTTTATCATCATATCTAATAAGAGTAATGTCCAAGAGATAACAGGATAGAAGGGAACACAGGAAAAATGCAAAATGTCTGAGTTCAGTCTGGCTGGAATCAACCTAGGCAGTTGTGTCCTCCTCTCCACTGAGAAGGTTAGCAAGCCAGGAGAGGAGAGGGGCGTCAGCAAAAGCAGCTTGTCAGAACCATCACAGAATTTTAAAACGTGGCATCAGCATCCGTAAGCTACCAACCTGGATCCTTCTCTGGAAAACTTCAGTAATATTGGGATCAGTAGCCAAGCTGCTTAATAAGGACAACATTATTCCAAACCAGCTTTTAAAGCTATTGCATCCATTTGTTTTACAGTCCAAATCAAGTCTGGGATTATGCTACAAAATTCTAATATTTAAATTACTTCTTTAAAATTTATGCTTTCCTATTTTATGCATAAACAGACATTGCACATTTAAAGAGGGTTCTATGTTAAAGGATCTTTATTAACAAGTGAGACAACATAGGAATATATAAATAATGTAAAGATAAAAGCTTTTGTGGTTCCTTCATATCCTGATTACAAGTGGCTGCTGTTTGTCTCATGTATCTATTAGGATCATGAGTAGAATTCAGTAGAGGCCTAATCTTAACAAAAGTCTTAGCTCTACATCAAGCTTGAACCTAACAAAAACCAAAGAGAAAGTTTGAAGACAGATGAAAATTGTATTGCTTTATTGATCAGTAGATAAGAAAGTCTGCTTTAAATTTTCCTGAGTTTCAGATACAGGGAGCAAAAAGGATGTTGCCAAGACATTTCTTAGCCATTTATGTATTAGGAGGTATTTTCCTCACACCACTATATGTATTTTCTGATGCATGATCCTGGTGTCTCAGCCACCAGTGCAGTAACAGCCATGCATCTGCTTTGCCCACCCCAATCACCTCCCAATTCACTTGGATATGAGAGGAGCTATCAGAACTTCCCAAAGAATCCAATGCTCACTTAGCTCACTACCCACAATGCCCACCTCAAAACAAATTTTCTGTGTGCTTCCTAGCCTTTGAAGCTCCCTAAGAGGGAATTCAGAAGAATTAGTGAAGTATTTGTTATAAACTCAACTCTGTTTCAATTGCTTTCCCCCTAAAACAAGAAAGATCTAGAAGGGAATCTGCCTTGTCCACAAAAAGGCTATTCTAGAATTCATGTGTTAGCATCTTGGTTTCTTGCATCCCCTGGATCACAAATCTCATCATTACACTGAAGTAAGTAGGTGCTAGGGTTAGTTTTTGAGGATCTGACCAATGGTAAATGTTGATCCTTGTTTCCTTATTTCTTGCTTATGTACTTTGTGTGATGATTGACAGTATTAAACATTGTTTCAGGGTTCTTCTATGAGTGTGTTTGTGAATGAGATTAGCATTTGGATAAGTAGACTGAATAAAGATCACTCTCACCATTGTGGGTGTATGCCACTCAATCTACTAAGGGCCCAAAAAGAAAAAGAAGGTGAAACAAGAGTGAATTTGCTCCCTCTGCTGGTGCTGGGACACTCGTCTTCCCCTGGCCTGGACATCAGCATCACTGGTGTTTCAGCCTTCCCAGACTTCCCAGCTCAGACTGGGACATACACAACCAGCTTTCCCGATCTTCTTGAACAGCAGATACAGGGTTCTTTAGTATCCACAAATAAAATGAGTCATCTTCTATGTTACACTATGGATCAAAGGAAATGGAATTCATACAAAAACCTTTGCTCTCTGTATTTACAGATTAATATCATTGAAGTGAAAGTCATAAACAGCCAATCTTTCCCAAATCCTCATTGCTTTTTAATTAAATACATACTATTCATATCCTATACCTGATACAATGTACAAACAAAAAATCATAATCTATTATCAAGAATTTGCATCATAATAATGTATATAAAAGTAGTTTGGTGTAATTCAATGATGTGGCTACTTAGTAGTCCCCACCCTGAAAAAAAAAAAAAAACAGCTAAGGAGGTAAGGAGAAGTATCCTATTTGAACAAATTAAAAATGCTGTAAATTTTAAGTTATACCATTAACTTTTGTGTCAATTATGAAAAAAAGTCAGAACATCTTTAGTTAGATCATCTTTAATAACATCTATTATTTTATAGTTCCTAGTTAAAAACTTCTACAATGAGAAAAATATTTTTGTCTGATATATTTGAAACACGGTAACTTGCTCAAGGTTAAGTATGGAAAAGGACTAAGACTGTAGAAATATCAAATGGAAAGTCAAGCAGCATGGGAAAACTCAAAGGAGTAAAGCATTCTAAAACAGAGGCCCATAAAAACCATTTATCTTCCAGAATGTACCATACTTCTAAGTCTACCATCTGCCTTAATATTTCAAAATTTTATTTTATTGATGCCCCAGGGTTGATTGGCAAGTAGATGCTGATTTATATAACCAAAGCTCAAAAGAGACTTTCTAAAAGGTCGATTTATTAATTTGTCTTGAGAAATATATCTGCAGGACTTTCTAATGGAGTGAACCTAACCAATTTATTTCTCCTCACAAGCAAGTTTTGTAGGAAGAAAGATCATCAGGAAGTCGGTTGGTGGTCCAGTTTTATGGGCTAAGTTTTGATTCCTCAAAATTCAGATGTTGAAACTCTAAGTCATAGTAGCTCAGAATGTGAGTGGATTTGAAGATGAGGCTCTAAAAGAGAGATTCAGTGAAAATGAGGCTTTTAGGATGAGCTCTAATTCAATCCAGCAGGAGTCCTTATACAAACAGCAAATCTGTACACTGAGAGAGAATCCAGGGAGGTTTATGCACAGAAGGGAAGCCACGTGAGGACACAGTCAGAAAACAGACATTCCCTTTCAATTTCATTTTTTCATGCACTTATTTTTCCATTTTCTTATTTACAGAAAGTGAACATATTTCATATATAGAGATTTAGGAGCATAGGGATACTTCCCAGTACCCTCATGCAAGGAAGGACGAGGGACCTCAGAAAAAGCGAATCCTGCCCAGATGTTGCTATTGGACTTATAACCTCTAGAACTGTAAGAAAAAGTTATTTCTGCTGTTTAAGCCACCTAGTCTATGATATTTTGTTATTCCAATGCTAGGAAACTAACACAGCAAGGAAAAGTAAAAAAATTCTAGGTAGATTCATGAATCAAAAATGTAATTGGCCCAAGCTTTATGAGTTGGAGTCATTCATGTCACCAAGTGGCGATGTCTCCCTGATCCTCAGAGCAAAAATGGCACCCATCTCATTCAAACGGCTTAGTCCACTGGAGGATATTTGAATGGGACTTCAGGTAGAATTCCTTTAAAAATATACACGACGAATTATGTCTGTAGAAGTCTAAACCACATACTCTGCAGTTACATTTCTTTCAGTAGTGAAAACCATTAGAAAACTCTCACTAATGGGATTTTTTGCATGCCAAATGGTCCACTCAAAATTCTGATTTCCAAAGTTAGTTCTCAGATACCATTTTACTATTATGGTTGATCTATTGCATCCATGCTCAATTTATATGACAAATAGCTATAAATTAATATAATATATATGCCATTAAATCAAGATGTAATACAAAGCCTCCTCCAGAGAAGCAAATTTTATCCAGAAAGATTATTTAAGAGTTTACATGTGGGGCTCGCATTGTGGCCCGTGTGTGTGAAGCCTCTGCTCGCAATGCTGGCATCCCATATGGGCATAGATTTGTGTCCTGGCTGAGGAAGATAGCATAAATGTTTGGGCCCCTGCCACCCACATGGGAAACTCAGATGAAACTCCTGGCTCCTAGCTCCTGGCTTCAGTCTGGCTCAACCCTGGCTGTTGGGCCATCTGGGGAGTAAACCAGAATAAGGAAGATGTTTCTCTCTCAGTGATTTCCAGCTCTCTCTGTAACTCTTTCAAGTAAATAAATCATTTAAATAAAATGTTTACTTGAATATGATCTTAAGGAATGGTTTAAATAGGTGGAGATTTAGAGGTAAGTTATTTTAAACTGGAAGAAATTTCATGAACAAAGCAAAAACATAAAGAAAATATTGAATACGATCACAGAGCTGAACACAATGTTCCCAAACTAAATTTTACAAATCAGAGAGTAGCAGGCATCTGGCCTGAGGTAGAAGACATTTATTTTGCCTTACATAGCAAAGGAAAAATATTAGTGTATTTTTGGAAAACAATAAAGCATATCACAGTACATCCACACAATAGAATACTACTCAGTGCTAACCTTTGATACATGTAATGACTTGAATGAGTCTCAAAGACATTGAGTTAAAGGAACCAGTCTCATACAATTCCATTTATATGGCATTCTAAAGACAACAAGGCCATAGGGACAGGGAACAGATCAGTGGTGCTCAGGGTTTAGATTTGGAGGGAAGGGTGTGCCTGCAAAGGGGTAACATGAGATAGTTCTGGGGAGCTGCTCTGAATCCTGATTATAATGGAGCTCACCCAAATCTACACAGTAGCAGTAGTTCTATGGTTTCAGCTACTCACAATCAACAAGTCTGAAAATCCTAAACGGAATATCCCAGAAATTAAAACTCATAATTTTAAATAAATTTCCTAAAATATGTTTTATAATTATTTTATCTCATTGTTATATTCCTAATCTGATACTATACCTACTTTATAAATTTAAACTTCATCTTATGTGTATATATATATATATATATACACACATATATATACGTACACAGTATGTATAAGGCTCAGTACTATCCTATATGATTTCTTTTCCTTTTGATGTATGCTAATACAAATTTTAGCACATGTACAAAATTAACACAAAAAAAGTGAATTAAGATGGTATTTTTTCTGAAGCAAAAGAATAGATTTGCCTGAAGTATGAAAAAATAATTTACTAGAGTAAGTTGGTAGTTTAACATAAAGAAAGAGGAAGAGCAAAAGAAAGCAAAGATGATTCAGGAGTTTAACCTTGGCAGGCCAATAAGACTATTTTGTGACAGCAACATAAAAAGCAGTGATCAGAGAGAAGATTTCACAGGGCACAAAATAAGGTATGTTTTTTATAGTTTATTTATTTATTTCTTTTTCCCAGATACCTTTTATTTAAGGTATACAAACTTCATGCATTTTATAAATACACATTTGGGGACATATTGATTCTGCCCATCCTCTCAACCTCCCTCCCACCTGTATTTCCACCCTTCTTCCTCCTCCCTCTCCTATTCCCATTCTTATTTTTTACTAAGATCTATTTTCAATTAACTTTATACACATAATATTAACCTTACACTAAGTACAGAGTTCAACAAATAGTATAGAAAAATAACCATTCCTCAACAGTCAAGTCAAAGGCTGTTCAAAGTCATTGCATGTCAAAGTGTCAATTTCATTTCTGCAGATTGTCTTTTATATATTTTTGCCTACCAGAAAATTCTCTAGAGATTAGCAGTTGGTTGGAAATGTGAATCTGGAATGTGAAAGAGATAGTCAAAAACAGATTTTCCAAGCCCACCTGCTTAAAACTGCTAATTCAGCTATAGTCTTGGAAGAAAGGTTGCTCAGCAGAAACCATAAATGAACAAGATGATGAAAACTTGGAGGTGAATTTTATAGTATAAAGAAGAGGCACTAAAGGATCCTATTCTGAAAGCACCAGCTCTACTTAAGTACCTTAGAATATTCATTTGGCATTATCAGCTCAATGTTTTTAAAAACCAGTATGTGTTCACCTTAAATTGTGTCACAAATATGAGTATTTATCCTATATGTGAGCTAGCCTATCTACAATGTACTCGACAGTGCTAGATAATATAATGTTACTATTTATTCTTTGAAGACAAGTCTGGGTTTTTATGAAACTCCAGGTGTCAAAATGGAACAAATTATCCAGGTTTTCTAGCTCCTTGCTCATTCTTGCACTGAGCAGAGGTGATAAATGGCAGGACTGACTGTGGGTGTGAAAGATGCACAATGCAATGTCTCATAGATTGGGTTTTAGGCAGATGAGACTGTAAACTCCTTTAACTGTAATGCAATATTTTTCTCTGCAAATGTGCTCTAGACTCCACTAATGTTTCATTATTCATGTTACAGATACTCTCTGAGAGCTCCTTATTCTCATAAGTTTGATTCTTTCCCAGAAGCCAACATCTCGTGTCCTTATTTTTCCATTGCTTATTTCTTCACTGCCATTCAGACTGATGCAACGTCCAGGAAGGGGTGCAAGGCATAAAGCATCGGAGCATTTTTAAAGGGTTTACTTTCTTGTTATGTCTTTTAATTTGACACACACACACACACATACACACACACAGAAAGACAGTTGGTTCACTCCTCAAATGTTCAAAATGGCAGGGGCTAGCAAAATCTGGGACCCAGGAACTGAATTTAAATCTCTCATGTAGGTGACAGAATCCAATTACGTGAGCCATCACTTCCCTGGGTCTGCATTAGCAGGGAGCTGGAATCAAAAGCCAGAGCTGGGTACTGAACTCGGGTAATCCATTATAGGCTGGGTGCTTGTTCACCCAAGGGTTCACTTTTCATACTGAGACTTCCTGTGTAGGAATCCTAACATACAATTGAAGAAAGCTCTACTAGTGAGTTGGGAGTTGTGACTGAAGCTGCAGAAAGTAAATGTTGCAGACAGCTTTAAGACACAGCGAGTTACAGCAAACAATTTCAGAAATGTGCACCTGTGTTTCGGCTTGCAACAACAAACTGTACGCAATGGGGCCTTGGTTAAACACAGGTGTTCCAAAGAAGGAAAATAAACTGCTGGGATTTTAAAAAGCAACATATACTCAAGTGTTTGTAGGATGACAGAAATGAGACATACAGATTCCAGTAGCAATTGTTCTCTTATGTGTTCCCATATGGGTGCCAGGTGTCCCAGCTGCTCCACTTCTGATCCAGCTCCCTGCCAATATGCCTGGGAAAGCAGCAGAAGATGGCCCTGCCACCCATGTAGAGGACCTGGCTGAAGCTCCCGAACCTGGGCTTTGGTCTGGCCTAGTGCTGGGTGTTGGCGGCCAGATGGGGAGTAAACCAGCAGATGGAAGATCTCTCCCCCTCCCTCTGCTTCTGCTTCTCTCTCTCTCCCTCCCTCTCCCTCTGCTTCTCCACCCTCCCACCCCACTCTCTGTAACTCTTACAAAATAAATCTTAAAAAGAGAGAGAGAAAAGAACTACTAGATATTATAATTAGAGATTGGGCTCTTCGACTTGTGCCTCACCTTTGTTCTAACTGCAGTTTGGATACTGAAACAAAATGAATGAAAATGAAAACACACATGTCCCAGATCCCCTTGACGGAAGAGTTTGGATGCAAACCAGAGCTGCAAATCATGTGCCTGGGCATGATGTTTGGAAAGCAAAAGTGACATAAAGGCCATCGCCCTGTCCCACTTTGTCTACCTCCGGTTGAGGTCCATGGGTTAAACATAACTTTCTGCAGCAGCTGAAAAGCATCTCTTCTGGCCCTGACTCCCCTGCCAGAAAATGTGGCTGGGCTGAATGCAGATCTCCTGTAAATATAAACTACGTAGTGGACTTGGGAGTCATAGCATCCTGCCACCCAAAAAAGCAAATAAAAATAAAGTCATTCAATACTTTTTATGTGGATTAAATACTGAAGAGCTTCTGTGCTTGTTGCATAAAATTCATCATTGAAATTAATTTTCCAATTTTCATTTCTTCAAAATGAGGTTACTGGAGAATTTGTGATTTTGGCTAAGCCTAGCATCGTGCTGCTAATAGATAGCACTGCTCCAGCTTCCTTGTGTAGAGAGAAAGGGAGGCAGTTATGAGGCTAGTCTGTCCATCTTCTTGGTCCCTAGATGGTGGCTGTGGACATCAACATTCTAGCTACTTGGTATTTAGAGGCCATGGGAATGGGCTCCTGATTCTGTCTTCGTTTCCATGGCAACCTCAGAACTAGTAGCTCTCCTGATGCCATCCCGTGGAGTCCTACTTAGAGCCATGTCCTTCAGTCTTTCCCTTTTAGAAATATCCACTCCCCTGCATTATGTTTATTCCTTTTTGTGTAAAATTCTTGTATTGTATCTGGGCAGTTAAATAAATATCTTAAATAAATATCTTAAATAAGTAGGAGGAATTTCTGGAATGCCACTCTTTAGGGTTAGTGTTTTGTTGTCTTTTTTAAGTTTCTAAGGGGAAAAAAAATCTATTCTAATAGCAAATGTTCTGAAACTATGCAAATGTCCCTAGTGTGTGATATTACAGGTGTGTGTCCATTTTTCCATGATAACAGCAATGATAATACCCATACTTGTATATTCTAACCAAGAAACCAGTGTTGAAAACTAAGCAAGTCATTCTTAAGACAACACCTCTGCCAATGCCACTATTTTGAAAAACATAAGTATAAAAAGAAGACTGCAATAAAGGAAACAGAAATGAGCTGGCCTTAATCTGGGATAAACCACTCCCTGGTCAAATCTGATTTCCATGATAAGGGCCCACAAAATTACTTGCCACTTTTCTCATTTTCAGCCTATCTCGAGGGCATCAAAATGCTGACCTCCCTTCATGTGTTCCTGTGTTTCTGATGTAAAAGCGATTCGTGCATCTGGCTGGTTATCGCTGAGATCATTCTATTTTGTGCAGAGGTTGTTGCCTATTTCCCATCCTGGCTTCTTCGTGCAGTACTACTGAGCAGTCAGTGATGCTATCACGGTATCTGAAAATTGCTGCCCTCACTGGTGTAACCTTCCAAGTTGCTGTACAGTCATAGGAAATGAATGTGTCATCCCCCAACCCTGCAAAGCTTTAGATGTAAATTAATAAAGCACCAGACTCTACCTGTCACACTGGGAAAGTGCATGAGTTGCTTAAAATCAAAGCCAGTACAATAATCATTTGCACACACAGTGTATTCCTCTAAGGCAAGTTCATTTTTCACCCATCCTATCATACCACGTTCTTGACAGTGCACTAAAAGATTTTTTTAAACAGCATTTGGAGGAAAGGGGTTGGGAATTGCTGAATCCTATTTATTTAGTTCTTTTGTGCTTCTTTTCAATCTCACATTTTAGACTTGATTAACCTAGTCTTTAGCTACTTACATTTTTTTTTGGCATGCTGTCAAGGCTACTGGTGTTAAGATAAAACAGCTAATAGATTGCAGAGTAGGAGAAGGGAAAAGGGAGAAGGGAAACCCACCAGATGGAGAACAAACAGAGGCTCGCAGGAAATTTGTGAGGAATTAATTGTTATCAAACTAACAATTCAAGTTGGGGGATCTTTTCCTCTACAGTGTTTCAGATGGACCATTAAAAACAAAAACAGCCCAATATTTGAAGTCTATTCCCCTATTTGAGGCATAGAATATATACAAGGAAGAATGAGAGAATGTGATCCATTTCTACCCATGTGCCCCACACCCCTTACTGTAGACTATACAGAACCTGAAATAGGGGCTGGCATTGTAGCACCACAGTTTAAGCCACCACTTTGGATGCCAGCATCCCAAATCAGATTTGAGCAGGGAGTGTTGGCTGGAGTCCTGGATGTTCCACTGCCCATCCAAATTTCTGGTAATAAACACAAGAAGACAGTGCAGCATGGCCCAAGTACTTCAGTTCCTGCCACCACTGTGGGAGACTAGGATGGAGTTCCTGACTTCTGACTTTAGCTTGGGCCAGCCTCAGCTCTTACAACCATTTGGGGAGTGAACCAGCAAGTAGAGATAGAAGATCTCTCTCTCTCTCTCTCTCTCTCTCTCTCTCTCATCAGTGTGTGTGTGTGTGTGTGTGTGTGTCTGTCACTATGCCTTTCAAATAAATATGAAAATAAATCTTTTTTATAAAAAATAAAGGAAAAAAACCCTGAAGGAGGAGGAAAGAAAATTGAGAAATAAGAGTAAAAAAGCAATATTCTGTCACCTACTACAATCATTTCCCAAGAAGTTGTATTTTAGAGTACTATCACTCCAATCTTCTGTTGATAAACCAAGATTTACCCAAGAGAACTCAGTTGCTACTTGTTTGAACGCACTTAAACACAACTGATTATATGTGTGTCCCTCAAAATACATTATCCCCAGGATCCATTATTCTTGGCCACATATTCATTCAAAATTCTTTATTGAATTCCCATGGTATGTCAATATTGTCATAGTCACCATGAAAGACAAATATCATTTTAAAAACACTGAATCTACGATCTAATGGAGCAGACCTATATTAAATAAATATCAGTACTGAATGTTGTAATAATGTGTAAGAAGTGATATTCTGCAGAATATTAGCTATTGCCTTATAAGCCATTTAAGACTTGGGGTTTTATCTTAAAAATAGTGGAATCCTGTTGCATGGGTTTAATCAGGAGGATCAAATGATAAAATTTTAACCTGCAAAACTCTACATTTTCTTAGTCCATTTTGGACTGCTGTAACAGAATACCATAGACTGGCTAATTTTGGAATGAATAGAAATGTATTTTGGGGGCTGGTGCTGTGTAGCACAGTGGGTTAACACCCTGGATACTGGTTCGAATCCCATATCGGTGCTGGTTCGAGACCCGGCTGCTTCACTTCCATCCAGCTCTCTACTATGGCCTGGGAAAGCAGTAGAAGATGGCCCAAGTCCTTGGGTCCCTGCACCCACATGGGAGACCCAGAAGAAGCTCCTGGCTCCTGGATTCAGATCGGCGCAGCTCCAGCCGTTGCAGCCAACTGGGGAGTGAACCAGTGGATGGAAGACCTCTCTCTCTTTCTCTGCCTCTTCTCTCTCTGTATAACTCTTTCAAATAAATAAATAAAAAAGAAATGTATTTTGTTCATGATTCTGGAGACTTGGAAGTTTAAGAGCATTGTGGTAGTGCACAAGCATGGCCTTTTTGCTGCATCATAACATGGCAGGAGGGGAAAGGTCAAGGGAGCATGTGAAAGATAGCAAAAGGGGCCGAAAGTGCATGCAACAAACCAACCCTCATAGTGAGAAGCCTCCAACAAAAAATCAACCACAAGGAGAGAGCTTTCAGGATATTACCACCTCTTAATGATCCTGCCTTTCAGTGGTATTCGCTGAGGACTACATTTCCAGCGTGTGAACTTCTGAGGACACAAACTACAGAACAAACCATGGTTAAAATGTAAGATAAGAAATTCATAGAAAATAAAACCTAATTTAATTGGTCTGATGGAAGAAAAGATTGATTGCAGTTAGGTTACAAATAGTCAGAATATAGAGAATTCAATGGATTCTGGAAATGTTTCAAAGTGGAAAGGGGAAGACTTGATAGCGTATGAGAGTTGTCTATCCCATAATGACCCTGGAGTCATGATTTGGATATAGGCATGTAAGAGAGCACTGGTTACTGAGATACTGAAGTTGAGGATAAATAGTTCCGTGGTAGGTTGGGGTAGAGCATTAGTTCATTTGGAAAATGTTGAGAACTATAGGTCTACACCATTATCTCAGAGATAGTTTGTCATGCTCTTTCTTTTGGATCCCACCAGAAATCTAGCCTCTCTGGGATTTTATCTCCTCTGAACTCTCAATGTCTTTCCACTATCTCTAACCCTGGACACAATCTCCCAGCCACCTTCTTACTCCTAACACTGCTCTTCTCTAGAAACATCTCTTTCTTATTAGCAAACTGCACTCCCATCTCCATCCTTGTCTTAGAAGTGTCCTGCAGCTTCTTGCCTTGAGCAGGACATACCGATTCCTTGATACATTCTCAAGTAGAATTTTTTTTCTTAAAGTTGTATAGTAGTTTTTCAGCTCTTAATCCTCTTTCCATTAGCAAACTACACTGGCACTTTGAAATTACCTGTTTCCATATATAGCACCATCTATCCTCACTGGTATAATCTACCAATCTCATAGTCACTCCTCATTCATCTCTTGTCAGTATTGCCAGGGATTTTAAGACCTTTATGGATAAACCCTCCCCAAATTTTGGATTCTTGATTAACTGACTTTCTTATTCATAGAGAAGTATTTCTCTAATTCATTGAACCACTGCTAGGATATTACCCACTTGATATTGTAATCATATTGAAAAATCTACTTTAAAATCTTTATTTCAGAATACTACTTACAATACCACCTCTTGTTCCTCAACTTGATAGTATTCAAATACTATCAAGTCAGATCACAATGACTAATTATTGAGACATCATGTTTATAACTGCTAACACATTGTTATTCATGTTATCACCTTACCAATCTAAATTCTATGCAATATTATATATAATTCTTCCCCAGTAAATAACAATATCTCCTTTCTAGCTCTTACCTACCACATTTGTCTTCAGAGAAAAATATGGAAACTTCCAAAGTAAATCTATCATTATTTGCTCTTTCTTTTTTCTTTTTTATTTATTTTTTTTTTGGACAGGTAGAGTTTACAGACAGTGAGAGAGAGAGACAGAGAGAAAGGTCTTCCTTCCATTGGTTCACTCTCCAAATGGCCACAACAACCAGAGCTATGCCGATCCGAAGCCAGGAGCCAGGAGTTTCTTCCTGGTCTCCCATGCGGATGCAGGGGCCCAAGGACATGGGCAATCCTCCACTGCTATCCCAGGCCACAGCAGAGAGCCGGACTGGAAGAGGAGCAGCTGGGACTAGAACCAACGCCCATATGGGATGCCAGCGCTGCAGGCAGAGGATTAACCTAGTGCACCACGGCACTGGCCCCATTTGTTCTTTCTTTTCTCCAGAATTGCTAAGTGTTAAGTGGAAAATAAGAAAATAATTTTAAATTTATGATAAAAAATCTTAATGACACAACCACATAGCAACCTCATTTTAGAGATTGATGTAAATATCCTAGGAATATCTGTATTTATGTCCTCTCTAATTTCCTAAAATATCTCACAAACTTTGGATGATCTTCCCACATATTTGATAATTTTAACTCATGTTCAATGACATAACAGGACTACCTGATTGGAACTCCTTCATCTTCCATCATCATGCCAAAAACCTACTGGTATCACATACCATCTCCTCCTTTTTCCCTGTGCCTAGGAAATATCAGTCTCTTGACCTTGCTTATCTCTCCTAGGTCATTCATCTTTTTTTTTTTTTTTTAGATTTTTTATTTATTTATTTGAGAGGTAGAGTTACAGACAGTGAGAGGGAGAAACAGAGAGAAAGGTCTTCCGTCCATTGGTTCACTCCCCAGTGGCCACAGCAGAGAGCTGGATTGGAAGAGGAGCAGCCAGGACTAGAACCAGTGCCCATATGGGATGCCGGCACTGCAGGAGGAGGATTAACCTGTGTGCCACAGTGCCGGCCCCCATTCATCTCTTTTACACTGGCCACTCCTACCAGCATGAAAATGTGTTATAGTGCCTCCTAATGATTAACAAAAACAAATGAAAAATCTCATTATTTCATTTGTTTATCAATTCTAACCTCCTATCTTGCAAAATTCTTGGAAAAGTTCACTCCTTTACAATCCCACTTTCTCACATGAATCCATATCAATCTGACCTCTGAAGCTACTATTCCAGATATGTTCTTGTCATAGTCACGCCCAGTCTCTCTCTTGGCAGTTGTTATATACAGACCCTGTCCTTGTGTTACTCATCATCTCCACAGCATGCGGCTGCTCACTAATTCTTTCTTTTTAAACAATGTTCTACAATATCTTATTTTCAGAATGCTCCATCTCAGATTTTTGTTTATTTGTGTTCTCTGCTCTTCCACCTAATCACTAAACAGTGCTGTTCTTCAAGGCTTTGCTTTGACACTCTTCTCTAATGATCATTTCTACCTTGGCGATGTCTTTCATTTCCATAGCTTTAAATATCTTGCATAGCAGTGGCTCTAAATATGGACTGCACATTAAAAGCATCTGAGACTTTTAAAAATACCCATAACTAAGCCTTCTTACCCCATAGCAATAAGTTGAAAGATCTAGAATGGATTCTTCTGTGCTTGTATGTGTTTCGAGGATGATATTGCATTTTAGTTTCATTTTTTTGTTATTATTGTTTCTATTTTTCCTTGTGATTTCTAATGTGCAGTCAGGATTCAAAAATAACATACCCTATAGGGAAATTTTCAAATTTTTGTTCTCAATTCAAACCCCTCCTCCTGACTATAGTTTTCTTTTCCTTCATATTCTATAATCTATCACAAATTGCATTGAATTCTTCCACAGGTAGATAGGGAGTAGAGATTGAGATAGATGAGAGAGAGAGAGAGAGAGAGAGAGAGAGAGAGAATGAGAATCTATAATACTTCCATCTCTGCTACTACCAATCCTGGGCAAGAGTCAGTATTTCCTGGTTGAACAGGGCAGCAGTTATTTAACTGCTCTATTCTTATTACTTATGACTCCTGCTTCTCTTTAGAGACAGAGTATTCTTCTTAAAATCTATTCCAGGTCTTGGGGCAGGTGTTTGGCATAGCAGTTAAGATGCCAGTTAAGATTCCTGCATCCTACATGAGAGCACCCGGGTTCAATTCCTAACTCCAGCTCTGATTCCCAACTTCCTACCTTCCAGATCTTGATGACTCAAGCAGTTGCATCATGGCCACCTACAGAAGAGAATTTGATTGGGCTTCTTTCTCCCAGCTTCAGTCTGGCCTAGGACTAGCCACTGTTGACATTTTTGGAGTAAACTAGTGGATGAGAATTCTCTCCCTTTTCCCCTTCCCCTTCTTAAAGAAATAAAAAATAAAATATATACAAGGTCATACCATTCTTTCTTAGAAACTTTCAGTTGACTACAATATTGAGGATGAAGGCATACATCACTCCATGGTTCATAATTCCCTCTCCATGTCTTAAACTCATCTCATGCCACCCTCTGCCTAGTTTATAATATTCCAGCTCCTTGATAATAGAAACTGTTTTCTGGTAGATGTTATTGATCTTCCCTAAATGCTGATGAGAGTAAAAAAGGAGATTTAGGAGAAAGATAAGTGACAACTCAATGAGCTTGAAAAAAAGTAAGAAGCAATGGGACCCAGACTATATATCAGAAAATACTGGATCTGGGTAAATAACAGAACTTCTGTTGTGACATGAATGAATTAAAAAAGGTACATGTAGCCACAGCTTCTTATGTTGATAGAATAGCCACCAGAATAATGACATCAGAATGTTTTCTGTGCCAATTGAAACAATATCATTGGGTAACAATAAGAAGGCAGTTAAAGGTCTTCAAGGGAAGAGAACTCCCAATAATTACATTTAAATAGTAATTGCTAAGTATGAGTAATTGAGCTAATGAGAAAATTCATCAGTCATGACTGGCTGTGTTGCATGTCAGATTGAAGTTGATAACTATGATTTATAATGGAGTCAATCATCCATGTTTCATGATTTTCTCTTACTGTGGTCAGCTACTCAGGGACAAGTACTAAGAATGCATATACTATGGCTCATTAATGTCTTTGTTAATCAGGAAGGAGACCTATAACACTTACTGAGTAAAAAACTTGGCACTCTGTAGTAGACCCAACCTTACCAGAAAGTCTGAATCTCTCCTTTGTCTGGTACTTTCACTATTCCAGTGAAATAGACTCAAAACAGAAACTTCCCCAAGTATTTCTCTCCTAATATTTCTATTTTATTCTCTGTTAAAGAGCAAATCACCACTACTTATGTCTGAGGAAATAACTCATGTATCTAAATGACCCTATCTAAACCATCTAAATTTAGACATAGTTTACAACCTTGCTTGCATACGGGGATTGTATGGGAGTTTTAAAAAATACTGTTGCCTGAGCTTGATTCCCAAAATTTGATGTAATTGGTTGCTATGGACTAATTACAACAAACTCTTCATCACAGGAAGCTTTTAGCAGTGTCCCAGGGAAGTCTAATGTGTGGCCAATATGGAAGACCACTGATCAAAGGAATACATGCCCAATAGAGGATACCTGTCTTCAATCCTCTTGTTTGAGACATACATAGCCAAACATCCTACCCTGGAAGCTTATGATTTTGAGAGGAGAACATGGACACAAACAAAGCCATGAAAATGAACTCAAGTCAAGTTCTGTAGATTATGGTTCAATTGATACCAAAAAAACCCTGGCACTCCATAATACAATGGAAGAGTAACCTATATGTCTCAAAGCCAATCTTTTATTAGTGAAAGGCCAATTATGAGTATCTTTTGTTGAAAGATATGGGAAGAACTTAAGTAGAATTCATCAACATTCAACTAAATGCTAGTTATCTGTCAAAATTTTTTAAAAAGACTTTTTATCCAAAAATTTTAATTGCTCCATATTTTTTCTAAAGTTTAGTCATCAAAATGGACATACAAATGAAATGAAGCAAATTCCTTTGTAGCTGAAAATAAAAGACTATTAATAATCTTCACAGCAAGAAATCCAATTTGTGGTTCTTTTTGTTAACTGCAAGAGAGTTTTTTAGGCTAACTAGAAAAATGTAGACAATGGTCACAGTTATAACCCACCTCAACTTTGCTGGAACCTGGAGTAGTGATCATTTGTACAATACTTGATTTCTCCCTTGCTAATCATGTGATATTACTTGAATTATAACAGTTCTTCTTTAATCAGCTTTTTATTATTTTCCCAGGTAACCAAACTATAACATCCTTTGTATAATTTAAGACATAACTCAGACAAAGACTACATGCAAAAGTTGCAGCCCATTTTCAATAGAATTTCCTGTTTGTTTTGTTATTTTGCAGGTATTCTTTTTTATTCAATATATCAAGATACATTAAAAAATTCTGAAAATAGAATTAAAAGGTAAGCTTATTTTGGTGCAAAATAAATTCTGCAATCTGTGCATACTTTTTCCATTGTACATATTTTCCGTGAAATTTTTGAAGACTTTGGTATGTGAATTACAAACATCTCTCATTCTGTGACTTACATTTTCTCTCTTAATGTCTTTTGATGAAGACAAGCTTGTTGTTTTTATGAAGTGCACAAACCAATTTTTAACACTGGTTAAAAAGTTGTCATCCTTATTAAAGAGTATTTATTTATTTACTAATTTATTTCTCTAGGTCACAGGTATATTCTCATATATTTTTATATATAAGTGCAATTATAGTAATTTTCACATTAAGATAAACAAATCATCTAGAATTAGTTTCTTGTGATTTGTCAAATATATTTTTCTTTATAAATATCCAAGTGACTAGAGTAACTCCTTTAAACCATTATCATTTTCCAGTTAACTGAAGAGTTGAATTTATTGTAAATCAAATGACACAATGTATATGGATCTTTTATTATATTCCATTGGCATACTTGCTTATTTTTTCATTATTTCCACCACATCATACTTTCTGGGATAGTATGCCTTGTACATAGTTATCTATTCCTCCCATGTTGATATTATTCTTCAAGATTAACTTCATTATTCCTGGGGCTTCTCATTTCCATAATATCTTTAGAGTAGATTGAAAATTTATAAAAAATCAATTTAGAATTTTATTGATAAGTGTATTGAGTCTCAAGATTAACGTGAAGAGAATTAATATTAACATGGGATTAAATCTTCCTATTCGTGAATATTGTATATCATTATTTGGGCCCTGTTAGATCTGTTGATAATTTGTAATTTGTTTTGTTTTCCTGTGTAAGTCTTCCCATTTTGTTAGTTTGGTGTTACTAAAAATTACATCATATTGTGGGTGTTCAGTCTAACAGTTAAGATGCCAGTTAAGATGTCCACGTCCCACACTGCAGTGCTCAGGTTCAATACCCTTCTCCAGCTCCTGAGCCCAGCCCCCCATCAATACCGACCTTGGAAAGCAGTGGTGAACCCTCCAGTAACAAGTACTTGCCATCCACGGGGAAGGCTTTTATTGAGTTTCCGGGTTCCAGTTGTAGCCCTGGCCCAATTCTGGATGTTTCAGACTTGTGGGGTGAACCAGCTAGTGAGAACTCTCACTCTCTCTCTTTCCATCTCTCTATCTGCCTCTTGAATTAATTATTTTTAGATGACATATTTTTAAAAAATTACTTTTTAAACTTTTTATTAATTTATATACAGGTAATAGATTTCATTTATTTCATACATACAGTATCAACATAACGATACTTCCCACCTTCCCCCCTTTTTTCTTATTCTTCTTTTAATTTCTGCCATGACATACTTTCAATTTACATTATAATCACAAGTGTAATCCTCCACTAAATAAAGAACTCAACGCGTTATAAGTAGAAAGATTACTATTCTTCAGGAGTATAGACAAAGGCTAAAACTGATGATCTAATCTCAATATGTGAATTTCACTCATATAATTTTGTACTATATATATTAGTCACCACAAATTAGAGAAAACATATTTGTCTTTGGGGAACTGCTTATTTCATTAAGCATAATGGCTTCCAATTGCACCCTTTTTTTGTGAAAGACAGCATTTCATTATTTTTATGGCTAACTAGTGTTCCATCATGTATATATGCCATATTTTCTCCATCCGGTCATCAGTTGATGGACATCTGGATTGATTCCATATCTTAGCTACTGTGAAGTGTTAATTGCAAATTATATATAAATGTCATTGAGAGAGGGCATTATAATGCAGCAGGTTAAACAGAAACTTGAGACACCCACATTCCATAATGCATTGGCTACTCTGCTTCTGGTCCAGCTTTCTGATAATTCATCCTGAGAAGCTGAAAATGATAACTCAAGTATTTGGACTCCTATGTCCCCCATGGGAGACCCAGATGGAGTTCTTGGCTCCTGATTACAATCCGACCTAGCTCGTCTTATTGTGGGCATTTGGGAAGTGAACCAAAATACAGAAGACATATCCCTCTCTTTCTCTCTCTTTCTCTCTCTCTCTCTTTCTCAATCTTCCTTCCAAGTAGATGAAAATAGATATGAAAATAGATAATAAAAATTATTTAAAAATCTGAGTTTTGGTCGGCGCCACGGCTCAGTAGGCTAATCCTCCACCTGCGGCGCCAGCACACCGGGTTCTAGTGCTGGTCGGGGCGCCAGATTCTGTCCCGGTTGCTCCTCTTCCAGTCCAGCTCTCTGCTGTGGCCCGGGAGTGCAGTGGAGGTTGGCCCAAGTCCTTGGGCCCTGCACCCCATGGGAGACCAGGAGAAGCACCTGGCTCCTGGCTTCGGATCGGCACAGCGCACCAGCCGCAACATGCCTGTCTTAGCGGCCACTTGGAGGTGAACCAACAGAAAAAGGAAGACCTTTCTCTCTGTCTCTCTCTCTCTCACTAACTCTGCCTGTCAAAAAAAAAAAAATCTGATTTTTATACATTCACATTATACCCAACTATTTTGATAAATTAAATGTCAATTTTTTTTTTTTTTTTTTTGGACAGGCAGAGTGGATAGTGAGAGAGAGAGAGACAGAGAGAAAGGTCTTCCTTTTTGCTGTTGGTTCACCCTCCAATGGCCACTGCAGCCAGCACATCTCGCTGATCCGAAGCCAGGAGCCAGGCGCTTCTCCTGGTCTCCCATGCTGGTGCAGGGCCCAAGGACTTGGGCCATCTTCCACTGCCTTCCCGGGCCATAGCAGAGAGCTGGCCTGGAAGAGGGGAAACCGGGATAGAATCCGGCGCCCCAACTGGGACTAGAACCCGGTGTGCCAGCGCCGCAAGGCGGAGGATTAGCCTGTTAAGCCACGGCACTGGCCTAAATGTCAAATTTTAATAGCTGTTTATACATCCTTTTGAGATTTACACATACAAGATTACACTGCAAATAGTGATCATTTTATGCATTTTTCTATAAATTTTTATTCACTATCTTCTTGGTTGATAAAGACTACTAATCAAAGATTGAACAACAGAGCTAACTACGATTGTTTTCTTCTTTATTTCAAAGTGAATAGATGATTATTTTTAAAAGAAGTATATTTTCTATAGCTTTTTATGTTTTTATACATTGAAATTCAATGAAATACACATAGATAAGCATAGCAATCATAAATTATGAGATATATGTATTATATATATATATATATACATGTTCATGAAACCATCAACACAATCAAGATAAAACACACCCTTTGCCCTCAAAATCTTCCAATTCTACCCCCTGCTCTCCCTTCTCACTTCTGTCCCATTCATAGGGGAAAATGGCTTATTACCTTCTAGAGGCCTTAATGAAGAGCCTGAAATGTTTATTTTGTCTTTTGTTATTCATGCAGGCTAAACTAAATTTTTGTCTCTTTAGTGCTGTGAGATTGACAAAATCTCTATTGTCCTTTCCAAAATCTTTCTGTTTTTTGCCTTTGTGCCCTGCTGCTTAAGTATGCAGCACATAGATAAAAGGAGTTAAATCTCAAATTTTAGCTTCAAATCTCTGCATCACCCTTTGTGATACTCTTCCCACAAATCTTGCCCTATTTGACAACCATGTATTTAGATTTTTGTCTTCCCAGACACATGGCATTGCCAACGTGCCACTGGATTTCCTGTTCCTTGCAGCAGTCTTCTTCCAGGATTCTCAGACTCCTCACTCTGAAATCCATGTCTCACAATGTACAGAAGCCTGAAGAATGCCAGAGCTCCTCTCTCTAGTTCTGTATCTCAGATCCTTGGCACCTGAATGCCAGGCTGCCTTGACAGTCCATTAATACTGTCAGACAAATGCAACTAGGATTTTTATCTGGCTTTACCAGTCGTTCCTTATTGATCACCATCAGCTGAAAGGGGACATACTCCATTAAACTCAAATTACATTTATGAATTTGGAATTTCCAGACATTGTTCTTTATAAAATTTTTAGATGAATGATCAGTTTTACTGTTTTTCTCTCTTCATTGAATATATTTTGCATTGCAAACACAATCAAGATGCATGTGACCATGAGGCTAAAATGTATAGCTTCTTAAAAATAGAAAAGTAGAATAAGAATAATTTCATTGCTATAATTGGGAAATTATTTTATATGCTTTTCTTTAAAAAAAAAAAGATTTGATTTATTTGAAAGGCAGAGAGATAGAAAGAGAAGGAGAGACAGCGAGGGGGATAACTCCCATCCTCTGGTTTTCCTCAAATGGCTCTGATGGTCAAAAGCCAGAAACCAAAACTCCATCCAGGTCTGTGACATGGGTGGCAAGGGGTCAAGCACTTGGACCATCTCCACATGCCTTCCAGGTGCATTAGCAGGGAACTTAATTCGAAGTGGAACAGCAAGCACTGGAACCAGTGCTCTGATATGCGATGCCAATATCACAGGCTGTACATGGCTTAAATATTGATCTTGTAATTAATTCAACATGGCAACTTTATTTTTTCTGCAAATCTGAATTATTGCTATAGAAATTATACTTGGCAGTACTAGCCCACAATTATTAAATTATTAAATTAGCACATCTAGGTTTGGTGTGATGATGGTCCAATCTGTGTCTATATTTGGTTCACTTGTTTGGTGGAAAAGGTTCCTGAAATCATTCAACTTTTTTGTCATTTCAAACAATTTTGATTTTATGTGGACATAACTCCAAATGTAGCACTGAGAGAGATTAAACTGAGAAAGTTAGTTTTACTAATGATGCTACATCTGTTTGAAATACATCATGATGACACATACTAAATATGACCCTAGCTGACAATGTGCTGTAAAACAAATATTCTATATGGTTTTGGAAGATGGATTATAAAGGAGCTATCATTTACATGTGTCTTTTTATAAAAGGAAAATCTTCCATACTTTCTGCCTCTTCAATCCCTGTTCACTACACTTGTCGTTTTGTGGATAAATTTCCCACTGATGTTATTTGCTCAGTCTTTGAACTCAAAGTGAGTTCAGGAGTCCAGAAGTCTGTGCATTATAAGAGGTATCCAATTAATTCATGAAAAATTGCATATTAAGAGAAAAATATACATAGATTCAAAAATTTTGCAGTAAATAAGCATCTTTTTTATTTTTCTAAATTTTTTAAGAAATATTTTATTTATTTGAATGGTAGAATTATGGAGAGAGGGAGAGACAAAGAGAATGAGAAAGATCTTCAATCCTCGATTGTACTGCCTAAGTGGCTGCAATGGTCAGGGCTGTGCCAGGCTGAACCCAGGAGCCCAGAGCTATTTCCAGGTCTCCTATGTGGGTACAGGGACCCAAGCACTTGGAACATCTTCTGCTGCTTTCTCAGACACATTAGTCATGCCCTTGACCTGCCAAAGTGTACACCTGGTCAATATGAGCATATCCCTAGTGTTCATTTTCTTTAACTGCTATAATTGGACTTTGGGTAAATCCCACAATTATGCCAGTTGAAGCCAGTATGAATTCATTCTCTTCACTAGATTCTTTCTATTGTTCAACTGCTTTTTCTTTCTAGTTGGTCTTCCACAGAAATTTTTCAAAAGTCTATTTCAAACATTTTTCATCTACCTGCATCAGTCTTTGTAAGTTGAAATGTTAGGTAGTTGTAGAAAAGGAGCATATTTGTTGTAATTTCAAAATTGGTGATATGAAAACAAATTGTTGTCAGCAATGCCAAAGATAAAGTCCCTCCCCACTTCTCTCAAATCATCTCCCATCCTAGCCTCAGGGGCATATCCACAGTTATCTTTGAAAAAATATGTTTATTCATCCAGCTCAACATAGTCATCAGACACATTTGATCATTTATTTTAACAGTTTGCACATATTTGGTAGTCTTATGTAGCTGCACGGTTTTTGGTTGTTGTTTCAATACTTAACTCCCCTGTCAAAGATGTCAGTTTCACTCCATCTACAAAAAAATCAACTATATAAATGCCCTAAACTATAACTTCTTTCTTCATTATTCCTTTAGAAATTTTATATGAAAGTGAAAGTGAATGTCACATTGAAAGTAGAGAATGGTAGAAATGGCTTGTGGACAATGTACACTGTGTTTATTTAAAGTTTAGTCAAGATAAATAAAAGAATAAAGAAACAAATAATATTTTGAGTGAAAACTAGGCCATAACTAAAGACAGAGAAGACATTCTAAGTTGTAAGTATAAATATAGTTCTTAATCCAATAACTTCAAAATTTTGGCTGTGTCAAAGAAACAATGTTTTTTATCCTCTATTGATCAGTAACAAAATGAAACAATCACTCTTGAAATCTGACAGTTGTGAGAACCAAAGACAGGAGCTGGGAACTCAAACCAGGACTCCCATGTGGGTGTCAGGGACCCATGTGGTTGAGTCTTCAGTGCTGGCTCCCACAGTGCACATGTGAAGGAAGCTGGAATGGATTTCAGAGCTATCACTCAAAATCCAAATACTGCGACGGGGATACTGGCATCCCAAGTGATGGCTTAATCACTGTGTCAAACGCCCCTCCCCTTCCTGCTTTTTGATGTGTCTATTGTTCTTGAGCTTTCCCCATTGCATTGTTTTTGCAGTGCCCCAGAGGTTTTATCGTGTTTTAGTTCCATTTTCATTTGTCTCAAAAATTTTTTAACTTTTTTTATGACTTCTTCATTGAATTATGTGTCATTCAAGAGCATGCTATTTAATTTCCATGTACTCATATTAGTCATACTGTTCTTCCAGTTACTGACCTCTAGTGTTTTTTCCTTTGTGGTCCGAAAGTTACTTGATACGATTTTCATTTTTTAAGTTTTTGTTGAGATCTGTTTTGTAATTCAACATATATTTTATCCTAAAAATGTTCCATGAACTGATGAGATTTTCTTCAACAGTTGGGATGATCTGAACATGTCTGTTAGATACATTTCATCTGGTGTTATTTAACTCAGAAGTTTCTTTGTTAATCTTGTTAGGATGATATGATCTGCTCATTGGTAGAAATGGGGTGTTGATACTACTGCATGACCATAGATCTCTCCTTTTAAACTGTTAGCATTTGCTTTATTAATTGGGTGTTCCAAAGCTAAATTCATATACATTTTCAAGTGTATCTTCTCGCTATTTTGACCTCTTTATCATTGAATAAATCCCTTCTTTAATTCTTGTTATACTTGTTGAGTTAAAGTCTAATTTGTCTGATACACACGTAAAGCTACATTTTCTCTTTTCAGGTTTTCATTTGCATAAAATATTTTTCTATTCATTCACTTTCAGTCTTTGTGTGTCCTTGAGTTTCTTGTAGGCAACAGTCGGTTGATCCTCTCTCTTTTTTTAAATTCCATTCAGTGACTCCGTATATTTTAATTGGAGATTTCAATCCATTTACATTCAAAGTAATTAATTGTAAAAACTTCCCACTGCCATTTTGTAACTCATCTTCTAGCTCTTTTACAGATCATTTCTTCATTTTTCCCCATACTATCATCCTTCATAGTTAAATGATATTCCCTAGTAGCAAGTTTTGATTCCTTGTTTTTTTTGTTTTGTTTTATTTTGTTTTGTTTTGTTTTGTTTTGTGTGTGTCTAAGATTTTGCTTTGTAGTTACCATAAGGGTTATAATGGCCTTTGTTAGCCATTTGGGGACTAACAAGTGGATGGAAAATGTCTGTCTGTCTTTCTTTCCCTCTATCTCTGTAACTCAATCTTCCAAAAAATACAATAAATCTTTAGGGAAAAAAAAGATATGATAACTGCATGGTCAAGTTAAAACATTTTTAAATAATAGTATTATAATTTCACTTAAAATATTGGTTATTTGAAGCAAAAGCATAACAAAGTGGGATTTGTAACATGTTAAATTAAAATATATGGCCAAGAGGTGGATGTTTAGCCTACATTTAAGCTGCCAGTTGGTGTACTTGCACCAAGTATTTGAGGGCCTTAGTTTGAGTGCTGGCTGTGCTGCCAATTCTGGCTTTCTGCTGATGCGCATCTTGGAATGAAGCAAGTGCTGGCTCAAGCAACCAGGTTCCTTTCAACCATGTGGGAGATCTACACGGTTCTTAGCTCTTGGCTACTGTAGGCATTTGAGGAGTGAACCAGTAAACGGGAGCAGAGCTCTCCCTTTCTCTCTTTCTCTCTCTCTCTCTGTATATGTATATATGTGTATATATATGTGTGTGTGTGTGTGTGTGTGTGTGTACACTAACATACACATACATATATATACATATATATGTATAATTGTCTATCTGCATCTCAAATAAACTAATTAATTAATAAAATTATACAAAAATGTATCACAGCAACAGCAGAAAGGGAAGGAAGAGTAAAATGGAAACATAATGTTACAATGTTTCTATATTGCAAAAAAGTAATAAAAGAGTTTGAGGAGTCTGTGCTGTGGCATAGTGGGTAAAGCCACCACCAGCAGTGCTGGCATCCCATGTGGGCACCAGTTTGAGTCCTGGCTGCTCCACTTCTGATCCAGCTCTTTGCTGTGGCCTGGGAAAGCAATGGAGGATGGCCCAAGTGCTTCAGCCCTTGCCTCTGCATGGGAGACCCAGAAGAAGCTCCAGGTTCTTGGCTTCAGATCTGCACAGCTCCAGCCATTGCGGCCATCTATCTCTCTGCCTCTGCCTCTCTGCAACTCTTTTAAATAAATAAATAAATCTTCAAAAAAAAAAAAGAATTTGAAAGAAAATTGAGTTAATGATATACATCAAATCCTTTCCTAAAAATGGAATAAGTGTAGGACTACACAGACAAGGACAATAGTGGGCCAAAGTAGGAGTATAAAAATATGGTCAGTAAACCCAAAGGAAATGAGAAAAGAGAAAAAATATAAAAATAAACATTGAAACAAGTAACATGATGGTAACTACAACTCAATTATATCTAAATATTATAATTGTAGATTAGCATATTTGAATTTTTATAGAATAATACAATTTAAACTCACTGGGTGTCAGATTAGATTTTTTAAGTGATCCATATATTCTCTGAAATATGAAAATGTCCACATAAGTAATTAAACTGACTGAATTATAAGCACACAAATCAACATGGATTAATCAATGAATACACTATCAAATGTCAAATGAAAACTGAGTTGTACAATAGTAGAGCATGATAGCACTCACATAAACACAACAAAACGATGTTTTATTGGGATATGTATACAAATGGGGAATGGCATAAACAAAATCAAAATGATGGTCATAAAATTCTACCAAAGGGTTGCATCTAAGGAGCTAGGCATACATTGGATTTTATTACAGGCCAAAAGGAATATTAACTGTATCTGATGAGCCTCAGTGGAAATTTTATAAAGGGGGATCTCACGGTTTTCCATCAATATGTCTAATATTAACTTATATAAACATACATATCTATTATTGACATAATTATATAATTACTATTATATTATGAAATATATATTTAGAAATCAGAAAAAGCAAAAGCAAAAATTGTGGTTGTTTGAGACAGCCTTACTAAAACAAATTAGTCTTCTTTTCTTTTTCCTGAAAGGACTCACAGAAATCTTACACTTTTGTAATAAAGCAGAGACGAGTTAAATTTCATCTTAGTAGAGAATTTATTTCAAGTTGATTACACAATGAAATAAACTCCTTTGTTTAGCTACAGCTGCCTCAATTGTTCATAGACTTATCAATGTATACCAGCTATAATGTATTTTGGTTCTCAGGAAAAACTCTTCCTTCGTATGCAAGGCTTTGTGTACTCTCTCCTTTAAATTACACTGGCCAAGGATTGAGGGATAATACTATATTTAATTTTTTATTTTACCCTGTTTTAATAAAAAGAAGACATTCTCTTTTATACACAGTTCTCCTTCAGTTATTTTTTTCAACACCATTCTTCTTCAGAACTTAATCTGTAGAAGATAAATGACTTCATTCTTCTTTGACTCTCTTTTCAAGTACTTGCTATGTGTTACTTATCCAGACTTGAGTGAGATAAGCCTCTTTGTGTTTCATTAAGAATGTGGTTTAAGCCTCATCTTAGCATTACACTCACACATTAGTGCATCCCGCATATGCAGCCCAAGATCATATGTGTTTGGGGATTTTTCTTTTTAATGACTAACCACATCATAGTTCTATTTTAGATTAACTGGATGTTTTGAGAGCACATCAAAAAGTTTGTGGGAAAAATGTATTAAAAAAATGAGGCATGGATTTAATTTTTTTGCACAAAAAGGTTACCTTTTAATTCCATCTTTCCACGAAATTTTTAAAAATGATTTTATTTATTTGAAAGCAGAATTGTAGAGCTAGAGAAGGAGAGACAGACAGATAGAGATCTTCCATTCACTGGTTCACTCCCCAAATGGTGCAGACAGGGGCTGGGCCAGGTCAAGCTAGGAGCCTGGAGCTTCTACCAAGTCTCCCACTTGGGTGGCAGAGACCCAAGAACTGTGCCATTCTTCACTGCTTTCCCGGGCCATTAGCAAAAGTGGAGCAGTAAGGGCTCAAACATGCCCCCAAGTGGGATGCTGGTCTTGTAGTCCATGGCTTAACACGCTGAGCCACAGCATTGACCTGCCATGAGCATTTTTATGTAACCTGATATGTGTATAATTTTCCCATGTATATAAAGTATTTTCCATTTTTATAAAAATTTTTATATAAATTTATATAAAATATAAATATATATATTTATATAAAATATAAAATTTTATATAAAGTATTATCCATTTTTCTAACCAGAATAAAATCCAGAATCAACTGAATCTATAAAATTGCAGTTACTTTAGATAAATTTAGGATGTATTTTGTAACAGAGTATAGATTGCCTTAATATTTACTGATTCTATAATGCTGCTCAAAAGTCTAATTTCTATCATTAATTAGGGAATGTTATGTATTGTGAGCTTTTTTGTCATAAGCTGACCAAACACAGCTATGGCAAGCAGGAAGTGTCCCAACCATGGGGAATACTGATATCCTGGAGATCTCAAATTTTTGGCTCAAACTACATAAGAGCATGCATCATTTAGAAAAATTTTAATGTTCTGGCCTCTTATGGAAACAGATTTTTTTTTTTATTTAACCTGGTTTTCTTTTATTTCACCAACAATTTTGAATTTTCAGTGGTTAGAGCTAATACATGTTTTGTCAGATTAATACTTCAATATTTCTATTTTGGGAATTACTTCAAATCTGCAGATGGTATAGTTTTTAAAAATCCCATTGGCAGTATATATTAATTAAACTGATTATTGACATTATACCTGTGACCTTATTATGTGTACTTGTTAGTTCTAGGGGGCAGTCTGGGGGAAGATATCTGAAGAAACAGGTAGCATCCTAGACCTCTGCATCGTATTTTTAAAAGGCTGCAAGGAAGCTATCCTTTCAAACAGAAGAAGGACATTTCTGTATCATCTGAAAGTTTACAGAAATATGGGAGTTCAAGAGCTTAATATACATATATCCAGATATCACTCTCCCGTCTCCAATCATCCAACTCTTTCCTTAATTAGGGCACTGATTTTTCATGGAACACTTACCAAGGAAAAGATTTGCTTCAACTGTTTCTGAAATTCTGCTACTCTAACAATTAAGTCCTGGGACTGATCAGTCAATCCTGTAGCAACAGGAGTTGAGAGTTTCTTTAAGCACTGCTAGGGATTCTAATTTATACTTGGCTTTGAGTTGGTGACTAATTGAGCTGAACTTGTATTTTTTTCTCTTCAAAGCATTACTGAAACTCATCAATGCCCACTCATTTGGCAACCTTTATAGTTACTATTTATCCCTTTTCTTTTAAGTGCAAGAACTATTGTCAAGAGCCAACACATTCCCGAACACCTATATATCTACCTTCACCACAAGGGAATAACTTAACTGTGTTTGCCATAGCAAACATCAATAATTCACCTAGAGACTGATGTGGCATTATGGGTTAAACCTATGTCTGCATCCCCTTTGGACACCAGTTTGAGTCCCAGATGCTCTGCTTCTGATAGAGCTCATAGCTAGTGCATCTGTGAAAAGCAGCAGAAGACGGCCTAACTCCTTAGGCCCCTGCACCCAGAGGGGAGAGTCCAGGAATAAGACCTGCACGTCATAACCATTTGGGGAATGAACCAGCTGATGAAAGATCTCACTCATGCTCTCTGCCCCTCCATCTTTCAAATAAATAAAATAAATCTTTTGAAATAAATAAGTGGCCCAACTACCAGTGATACACTAGTCAGCTGTGGGTGACCAACTCCATGTTCTCATTCTCACACTTGGCTTTCCAGACACACTCATCATACCAACTATCTTGGAGTGGATTCCATAGAAGGAGAACATTGAGAATGCTAATCTTGTGTGAATGATTTAATGCCAGGATGTTCTCAAGAAGAACCTACATGTAAATAAGGGAACACTACTTGGGCAAGGAACTAAACCAAAGATATGAGTTCAGGGATCTAAATCTACAACCTAATGCCATCAAATTACAAGAGGAGAACATTGATAAAACTGTAAGAAACTAGCATAAGCAAAGACTTCTTGGATAAGACCCCAGGACAAGCAATAAAAGCAAAAATGGACAAATGGGATTCATCTGGCTGAGAAGCTTCTGCACTCCACAAAGAGGCAACCAACAGAATGGGGAAAATTATTTGCAAACTATGCAACTGATAAAGGGTTAATATCCAGAATCTATAAAGAGCTTCAGAAACTCCACAACAAAACAATCAGTCAAAGAAATGATCCAAGGACTTGAATAGGCGTCTTCAAAGGATGAAACTCAAATAACCAACAGACACATGAAAAAATGCTCAGGATCATTAGTCATCAGGGAAATGCAAATCAAAAACACAACAAGTTTTCGTCTCACCCTGGTTAGAATGCTCTCATACAGAAATAAAAAAAGCAATAAATGCCAGCAAGGTTGTAGGGAAAATGGTACCAGAATCCACTGTTGGTGGGAATGCAAACTAATGCAGCCATTGTGGAAGACAGTATGAGGATACCTCAGAAATCTGAAAAGAGATCTACCATATGATCCAGAAATCCCTTCCCTGGGAATTTACCCACATGAAATGAAATCAGCATATGAAAGAGTTATCTGTACTCCCGTGTTTACTGTAGCTCAATTCACAATAGCTAAGATCTGGAATCAACTCAGAATGTCCACCAACTGATGACTGGATAAAGAAATTATTGTGTATATATACATAGTATGGAATACTACTCAGCTATAAAAAAGAATGAAATTCTGCCCTTTGCAACAAAATGGATGCAACTGGAAACCATTATGCTTAGTGAAATAGCCAGTCCCAAAAAGACAAGTATCATGTTTTCTCTGATCTGTGTTAATAGAGTACCAAAAAATGTAATGTAGAGAAGTGAATTTTTTTTATTTGACAGATAGTGTTAGACAGAGAGAGAGACAGAGAGAAAGGTCTTCCTTCCGTTGGTTCACCCCCCAAATGGCCGCTATAGCCAGAGCTATGCCAATCCGAAGCCAGCAGCCACGTGCTTCCTCCTGGTCTCCCATGCAGGTGCAGGGGTCCAAGTACTTGGGCCATCCTCCACTGCCTTTCTGGGCCATAGCAGAGAGCTGGACTGGAAGAAGAGCAACTGGGACTAGAACCTGGCACCCATGGATTTTTATCAGGTGGGAAAGAATCTCTTCAACCTTAAAGGAAATCAGAGCAGCCAATTACAGATCCCTTGATGTGGATGACATCCACATTTTCATATGACTCTTTGTCTAGCCTCTGGATTGAGCATATGAATCTTTCCAAGCACCCCTTGCTCCTCCAGGAGCAACAGTTGTCACTGATACCTGGAGTATTGTGGTGTTATCCAGAATGTCTTCATGGTCTAGATCCTTTCACATCATATTATGGAATGGCTCAGAAAAATTATCATAGTGTAAACAAGACCATAAATTATTGGTCACATATTATAGTAGTCAGCTTTTCATTGCTACAGCAAATACCTCAGACAAGATATTCACAAGGAAGTGCTTCAAAGTTTTGAAGGTACATAGTCCAAGATTTGGTGAGCCTCATTTGTTCATAACTCTGGTGAGGCCAGAGGATGTCAATGGAAGAGGGTATGTCGAAGAACAATCACATAGTGAACCACAAAGGAGGAGGAGGAGAGAGAGAGAAATATTAGGCTCCACTGAACTTTTATAACCAAGCTTGTCAGGAGAATTACTTTCCAACAGTGTGCCTCCAATGGCTCACCTCCTAAAAAAGCATAATTAGATCAGGTATCTACCATTCCAGGACCACCAACCCTGGGGTTGGGTATAATTCTGGGGTTTAAAATACTTCATGACTTTTTTAATCTAGTAAGGGTAATACATTTGTCACACTATTAGTGGGAATTCTACTGATGAGTTTTGAAGTAATCCATTGTCATCACCTAGAATCCAGGAGCCATACAGGTAGATTAAATGGGAAGTAGTGGGGACCACCATTCCCACATTATTTAGGTATTAAAGGAACAACCTACCATCTGCCTAGGATGCAATACTGTGTTTCAATTTAGTAGTTTGACCAGACTTATTACATCACTTCAATAGTTCTTACCTCACAGGACAAAAACCAGTTTTGTTGTTTTACCAAGGACACAATATTCACATTTCAACTGCACATTTGGACCAGAAAAAATGGCCACTTTATAGGTGCATAGATCCATAAATCCATGAGAACCAGGCATGGGCCAGAATTCCTTTTACTATCTGTGCTCCATAATCCTCTTCAATCCCCTACAGGGAATGTGATAATGCTTGGTTCTCCAAATTAATATTTCATGCTCGGTATCTAAAAGTGTTTGAAATGCTTGGATGTTCTCCTTTCCTTGGTATATAATTACTTAAGTTCTTGTTGCATTTCCTTTGGGGATGAATTGGGGAAATCATTTGCTGTGGTGTTATAAGGTCCTTCCTGAAGTTAATGGCTCTGAGAATTGTCTCAGGTTTAGAAATTAAGCAATGAGTTCTGACATTTTATTAGGGCAGTACCCTTAACCTTTCTGACCTTGATTTATTTTGAATCCTTGATAATTTTTTTTCAATTGTTCAGGGTAACAAAGTAACTCTCTCCTTGTGTCCCTCTCTCTTTCTCCTAGGAATACAATGATCTTATACATATTCCCAGCTCTTTCTGCAGGACAAACTTCCTGGATTATCACATGGAATATGACATTTGTGTCCAATTCATTTTTTATAATTTAGAATCACCATCTAAACAAATGGCAGAGTCTATATTTATTATTCCATATTCTATCAGCACCTAGATTTATTATTTCTGTATTCTAACATCCATAATAGAGTCTTCTTTGATTATCTCTAGTAAAAATGAGAGATACAACTGAGATCCTTCACTCTCTTGAACATAAATACCCTTAACATACTTAAATCTTGATAATTTGGTAATTTTAGTGTTTTTTGAGCCTTAGTGTGGAATATAGCCAAACAGTAGAGTATACAGTCTTATGTAGTCTGTCCTAACGTAGTCTGTCCTAACATAGTCTGTCTATTTTTATGGTGTTTTTAATGTCTTACTCCACTCTCTACTATGGTATGACTTACATTTCTATTTCATTAAGTATGTAATTTTTTTTCTAAGTTTTCAGAAGCCATCCCAACAACATCATGTGTCTTCGGGTTCTTACCAAAGTACTCAATGCTATGTTCCAGTGTTTTCTTAACCATACACTTTCCCTATCAGACATTGTAGTGAATTCCTCTTAGCCATTCCAATACCACACATGCTCTTCAACTTCTTGATGACCCATGTTAGCAAAGTCTTACAATTCCTTAGATATATAATTCCTTTATTCCCTTGTTGGGTCTAGGATTTCTTGAGCCAAGTCATACTGTGACTTAACCTTAATCATTCTGGTGCCTAGGAGGGAAGCTGGGCCAGACAATGGCCTCTGTGTTGCTTACAAGCAAGGGAGAAATGTCAGCATTTCATATGAAAAAATTTCCCCAAGTGCACTGACCCAGATTTCCTCATCTCAAATTTTAGCATACTACCTCTTTCTGAAGTAGGACCATACCTGGGTCTTCTGTGGGAAAGAACTGAATGCTCTCTAGATGTAAGATACTTTGAAAACCAAGCCCTAGGTTGATCATCCTCTGCTTTTTTTTGTTCCCTCTAACTAGGAATAAAACACATATGCAAGAAAGTTTGATAATATACTGATAAGAGTCCTCTGAATTTCCATACTTTGCCTTAAATAGATGATTAATAATACTCAGCTTTTTGTTTTCTTTGTTGAGCACATTGCTTTTACTCATCAACAGTCATCTGATTCCTTAGTCCTTAAAATAATTCCTTGAATCTAAGCACACAATTGAAAGCAAAGATACCCTATTTCAGTGTCATCCCATCCACTAAACAATCAATGGAAATGTTAACAATTTCTCACTGCATCATACCAGGGGAGGACCAATAGATCAGGTCTTTATTGCCCTCCAACCAGCAGGTGACCCATTCTCCCAAATTCCAGTTTTATGCTTGATTCCTAGGACAGTGTCTGGTGCCAATTATCTTCAATAAAGTTCTCCAGAAAGAGATTCTACTAGGAAATTTGTCAGCAAGAAGTGAATTGAGTCGTACTTTCAGAAGAAGCATTTATGAAAAAACAACTAAAGTAGGACAAAGGAAAGGGAGAGCTTGAACCATGGTGAAGACACCAGAAGCCTCAGAAGATCCTGGAGGGAAGCATGGGTCTGTGGTGGCCCTTCATATTATGACTAGGTCTTTCACATCTGGCTGTTGGATATGCACTGAACAAGGGTAAAGGGCATATACACAGTTGAAGCAGCTTTCTTTGGCTAAGAGAAATCCCTGAAGCAAGAAGAATCTGTCAGCCATTATCATCCTCTGTGGCCATGAGTGTATCACATCACAACCACCTGATAAATTAATATTTAAGAAATCAAACAAATATCCTATTCTTTAATCTTTGGGTATGAACAAATAATGCTAATAGTAACTACTTTAGGGCCTATCATAGTTCCCTAAGATCCATCTTAATTAGTTTATGTTGAGAAAGCATTTCTTTCTTAAAGAAACCATTGGATGGCACAGAGGAGCAAAGAAGAAGTGAGACAAATAAGGAACCCTGATCAGCATACTTCTCACTCTAATGTCAAACCAAATACCTATGCCAGGGGATTCAGTCTCTACCTCTGGTTATTTATTTTGTAAACTGGCTAATTCAGCTTTCTTATTTGATAAATTTGTTTTCTGACATAGCTTATTCCTAGCAGGATTATGCTGTCTTTATTCTGTTACTAATAAGATGGATCAATGCTTTTATAGCATAGTTATCACCAGCACAATCACACAAAAAAATCCAACACCAGGGTACTTAGAAAAGAGAGAGGAGAAAGACACAGGAAATGAGATAAGACATAAGGCAGGGTCTACAAATGATGAAAACTAAACAAAAGCTGAAGTTTGCCTACAAACAAATGCCCTCTGGGCAAAGGTGGATTTTTCTATCTGCAGCTCTTTTTCTTTTCTTTTCTTTTCTTTTTTAAAGATTTTATTTATTTATTTGAGAGGTAGAGTCACAGACAGTGAGAGGGAGAGAGAGAAGTCTTCTGTCCACTAGTTCACTCCCCAAATGACAGCAATGGCCAGCGCTGCGCCGATCCAAAGTCAGGAGCCAGGTGCTTCCTACCGGTCTCCCACATGGGCACAGGGGCCCAAGCACTTGGGCCATTCTCCACTGCTTTCCAAGGCCACAGCAGAGAGCTGGATTGGAAGAGGAGCAGCCGGGATTAGAGTCGGCGCCCATATGGGATGTCGGTGCTACAGGCAGAGGATTAACCTACTGCGTTCTTTTTCCTTTCAACTTTGTCTCCTGACTCTGGATAAGCTTATCAGAAACTCCTTCACCCCAGTTAGAATGGCTCTCATGTAAAAATCAACAAACATCAAACGCTGGAGTGGATGTGGGAGGAAAAGGGATCCTAATCCACTGCTGGTGGGAAAGTAAACTGGTACAGGCACTGTGGAAGACAGTATGGAGATACCTCAGAGATCTGAATATAGACCTACCATGTGGCCCAGCCATCCCACTCCTAGAATTTACCAAAACCAAAAGAAATCAGCATATAAAAGAGTGATACAGGAATTTCAGACATTCTTCTGATTGTGACCATGTTAGCCTTTGCTCCTGGATAAACTAAGCAACACTTTCAAAGCTTCCATGTAGTTATGAAATAGGGAGGCAGGGAGGAAAATACTGTGCTGTAGTCATATCTATGAAATAATAAAATCTGTTCCCTATACACTAATAAATAAAAAATGTAAAAAAAGTACAAGATATACATAAATGTCTTTCTCTGGAAGAAATCAAGGCATGTGTCTATAAATTGCAACTACAGTGGAAAATGATCTTTCTCTTCTTTGTAAGGCAGCCTACAGTGTGTACATTAAACTGAATTGACAATTTTACAGTCACATTGAAAAATTGGAAACATATTAATTACATTTCATTATTTGTATCATCTCATGTTTGCTCTTATATGCCATTCACTGATTCTCTCAATGAAGCGAAGAAAAATATCCTCAGAAGGCCTAACACAGGCTTTTAAAAGGGAGTCCTAAACGTGATTTGGTACAGGAGTTCCCTTCAGTCTCTGAGAAATTCTCTGAGCATGAGGTGTGATCTTCCATGAGAAAAGATAGGCTTTTTTCTTTCAATTTTCTTATGATCAAGATATTTGTTCTGGAATGTCAGACCTATTTGAAATAAAAGAGGCTTAACAAATGATGCATGTCTCAGGATCTGTCAATAACAATAGCTATCGATGCCCAGGATAGCAACGTAGATTTGAACTTGTGAGTTGCCTTGTGATTTTCCTTTGGAAAACAAAAAGTATTTTATGCCATGAAAAGAAAACTTGGTATTTAAAAGAAATGTAGTCTTATTACAGATTCTTGAAAATCCCTTTTGGGCTAGGGAGAAAAAAAAATACTTAAATAAAGGCACTCTTCTTCCAGGCTTCTTTTGAAAACAAATACAATAGAAAATTAATTGGCATATATGAGAGCAGAGCTGCTACAAAATAGTTTCATCCACATCTCTTCGAGGATTTGAGAAAATAGACTTTCTATGTGGCCTTGTAATGAAAGATTCCTAGAAACTTCTCTATGAAAAAATAAAACAAATAAAAATTTGCTATCAGAGTGAGATGAAAAGAAAAAAAAGCATAAATATACAGTTGTGAAATACTTAGCAGCATGCTGGATATATATAAAAAATATAGCAGCTAGAACATGGACAAATGGAAAAGAAGGCAATTTTATTACAATAAGTGCTCAAAGCACTATACACATAGAAGTAAGCTTTCTAACTGGTGAGATGAGTATTCTAATGGCTCCTGATCAGGACTATGAATCTTTTTTTGTGTGTGTGAAAGAAGTTGGTTTTCCTAGTTGAATGCTTTCTTTTTCCTCTGGCCACAAAGGACATTGGGACAACATAAGAAGAAATCAGTGATATATGGTCTGGTGGTCACTAGATGTTCAGCTGAATAGTCCAACCATGTAAGCACGTGAAACAAACTAATAGACATTACAAATAAGAGATTTTTGTGAGTTGCCATAAGGCAAAAAACTATGTGTAGGACTGCACTTAAAGCATCAAGTGTCATGAATCTTGGTTCAAGTATCCATTTTTAATACATTCCTTCTCACATCTACTAAGTAGTGCCCAAAGTTGTAAAAGTGGTTTCCCCTTAATGTGAAAGTGAGGAGAAAATAGTCATTAATCTGAATATTGATCATAAATGCCCCACCCAAATATTTGAAGAGTTAAGTGGCAAAATGTTAACATAATAGGAAAAACCTCAAGAAATAAGGAAAAAATACAGAATTCATTGTTTCTAAGACTGGAACTCTTTAAACTATTGTCAACATGTGATTTGGGCATTTTAACTATCAGAAATATAAAACTAGATTGTCACAACAACAGTGATAGAGCAGAGACGAAATTGCTTCTTGGGTTGGGTATTTAACCTAGTGGTTAAAACACTGGTAGAGACGCCCACATCCTACATCAGAGTACCTAGGTTCAATACCCAGCTCCACTCCTAATTTCAGTTTCTTACTAATGCAGGCAATAAGCAGAAGCAAGGGTAATTGGGTCCCTGTAACTCACATAGGAGACCTGGATTGGGTTCCCAGCTGGCTTTTCATCCCCACCCCCACCAGTAAACCAGCAGATCAGAGCACGCACTCCCTCAATCTCTCTCTTCCTGTCTCATCTCCATTTCCATCTCTACCTACCTGTCTCCCTGGCTGTAAAATAGGCATTTTTTAAATAATTGTAACTTTTCAAGATATGAAAATCAAGAACATAATGTGAGAATTTAGCTTGGGCATTTGACCTATCAAATTTTGGGGACAGTGCTTAATTTTGACTATGGAATAAATATGAGATGTTTTCAGTGGTCTTCATTACATTACAGTAATGGTCCCAGCACTAAGGGTTTAATGAAAACCTTATCCTGTCTTCTCACACCCTGGCTTCTTCGCCTAGCCCTGTAGCTCCCTTCATAACATTTATGTAGTCTCAAAGTATTTGGCTTATCAATCTACAAGTTTGGTTTTGTTACTTTCTTTTTCTAATTATAGTGATCCATGAAATTTAGGTCAGTTACAGAATTAACTTCAGTTAATAGAGTTTTTTCCTGATCAACTGATACAGATGAATCTTAATTGTTTGAGTCTTAAGCTGTGAACAGTATTCCAAACAGCCATGTCTCTTTAAAAAATACTTTCAGAAGCATTATCAAGCCAAATTATTTTAATTTTAAAGCACTTTATTACTTACTTGTAGTAATCACTCCTTTCTCCTTATATTGCTCATCATTAATGATGTTACTGAATCAACTCTACTAGGGTATTTTCATTCTACTGCATCACTTAAGTAGTTTTGCCCTAAATGGTTCTGCTAAAAGGTCAATGGAAAGATGGACCTCTCTTTGAGATTTGAGATCTCTTCTGTGAGATTACAACAGACTAAAATGGCATCCAGTTCCTCAAAAAATATCTTGGAGAATCTCAAGGTACTTGGAAATAAGTTTATAAATACCTTCTTTCTCCAGAGGTCTAGAATGTGGAAAAGGCACTTTCTGACCCAGAGCAGGAAGCTCCCTCACAAGGGCCAGAGCACTGGCAATACTCAGGGTGCTGGTGAGAGTTTTGGACTTGAACTTTGTGTGACCTACCCTTGAAAGCATGGCTGGGTGGCTCCACTAAAGGAGTGCAGTGACATGGTTTCTCCATTTACTGAAAGTCAGGGAGACACAGCAACAGCACACACAGGAGCATTATTATTGCAGGGTACATGATTTCCAGATGGTAAACTTTAAAAGTAGTCACTTCATTCTCTGATTCCTGTTCTGTTTAATGAATTGTGGGCACTCTGAGATAAACGTCAGTTAGCGTAGGGATTGTGGGAAGAAAATATAAGGATTTCAACTCTATACCTCTTATGCTGGGAAAAATCCCCATTCACTATCTGTGGATATATTACAAAACTTGTGCCTCGTGGACTAAAGTAAACTGCTGAGTCACTGTTTTATTGCCCCTAAAATCCATTATGCTTCTGAGGTTCTTAATTTTTGTCTAATACTACACAAATTATTAGCCACATATTTTTCAGTTAGTAGATTAATTCTCAAGGAACTGAAATATATTCTGACCATATTTATTGTCATAAAATACACAAGGACCCACATAGAAGAGGTAGGTACTAGTTAGGATATTTTCTCCATTTCTCAGGTAAGATTAATTTACACAAATAGAATAGCATCCATAAACACAGAATTTAGTAGTTTTCATGTAACAGGATGTCTAAAGTTTTTCAGCAAAATAAACCCAGGCTGTATTTCTTCATTTTTCATAGACAGTTGTCTTTAAAAGAAACATAAATGAAACCCCACAGGCTAGGAGAGAATGAAGAGACATAGTCTAAGTCTTTAAGAAAAAATGGTCAGCCCAGACTACTGTACCCTGCTAAGCTCTTATTTATAAATGAATGTGAAATAAAGACCTTCCAAAACAAACAGAAACTGAAGGAATTTGCCACTGCTTATCCAGCCTTACAAGTGAAACTTCTGCTACACACAGAAACAAAGGCAGTCATCATTATAAAAGAATGTGAAGGCTGAAAATCTCCTAGTAAAAGTACAAAGGAAATCCAAAGCAAACAACAGAAATATATATGGGAAAATGGCAGGACTAGGACATTACATATCAACAACAACCTTGAATGTAAATTACCTAAGTGCTCCAATTAAAAGATATAGACTGGGGGCCAGTGCTGTGCCATGGTAGGCTAAGCCTTCACCTACAGTGACAGCATCCCATACGGGCACTGGTTCATGTCCTGGCTGCTCCTCTTCTGATCCAGCTCTGTGCTTTAGGCCTAGGAAAGCAGTGAAAGAAGGCCCAAATGACTGGGATCCTGAACCCACATGAGAGGCCAAGAAGAAGCTCCTCACTCTTGGCTTCGGATAAGCTCAGCTCCAGCCATTGCAACAATCTGGGGAGTGAACCGCAGATGGAAGACCTTTCTTTATGTCTCTCCCTCTCTCTGTTTGCAACTCAGTCTCTCAAATAGATAAATAAAATTCTTAAAAACAAAAGAGAGATATAGACTGGCTGACTGAATAATAAACAAGAACCAACTATATATGGCCTGCAAGAAATACACCTTACTAACAAAGATACTCACAGACTGAAAGTAAAAAGATGGAAAAAGATAATTCATGCTAATGGAAAGCAAAAGAGCTGAAAAAGCCATCCTAATAACAGACAAAGTAGACTTTAACATAAAAACTATTAAAAGAGACAAAGAAGGGCATTATGTAATGATTACAGGATCAATTCAGCTGGAAGGTGTGACTATAGTAAATGTATATGCACCCAAGGCATGGGCACCAAACTATTTAAAAGTAATGTTAATGTATCTAAAGGAAGATGTAAACTTCAATACAATAATAATGGGGGACTTCCACACTCTATTTTCATCAATGGACACATCAACTAGACAAAAAAAAAATCAACAAAGAAATAACAGAGCTGATCTAAACTATGCACCAAATGGACCTAATGGATATTTACAGAACACTTCATTCCACTGCTGCAGAATATGTTCTTTTCATCAGTGCTTGGAACTTCTTCTAGAATAGACCACACAATAGGCCAGAAAGCAAGTCAACAAATTTGAAAAAGTTGAAAGCTTTTCTGATAAAAAGTTGAAATCTTTTTGAAAGATTAAATCAGAGTTGAAATCTTTTTTAAAAAGTTGAAAACTTTTCGATAAAAATGAAATGAAGGTGGAAATTAATTACTTAGGAAACTCTAGAAAATACGCAAACACGTGGAGACTGAACAACATACTTTTGAATGAACAATGGGTCATAGAAGAAATCAAGGCAATATATGACAAACCCACAGCCAGGATCACATTGGACGGGGAAAAGTTGGAAGCATTTCCACTAAGATCCAGAACCAGACAAGACTTCTAACTCTCACCACTGCTACTCAATATATTTTCAGAAGTTGTAGCCAGAGCCCTTAAGCAAGAAAAAGAAATCAAAGGGATACAAATTAGAAAGGAGGAAGTAAATTATCCCTGTTTGTGCATGACATGATCCTATATATAGGAAAGTCAAAAGACTCCACTAAGAGACTATTGGAGCTCATATGTAGCTTGGTATAGTTGCAGGGATATAAAATCAACACATAAAAATTATTAGTCTTGCTATATACAGACATTGCCATGGCTGAGAAGGAACATGTAAGGTCAGTACCATTCACAATAGCTATAAAAGAATTTAAATATCTTGGAATAAATTTAACCAAAGGGCTGGCGCCGCGGCTCAATAGGCTAATCCTCCACCTGCGGTGCCGGCACACCAGGTTCTAGTCCCGGTCAGGGTGCCGGATTCAGTCCGGTTGCCCCTCTTCCAGGCCAGCTCTCTGCTGTGGCCTGGGAGTGCAGTGGAGGATGGCCCAAGTGCTTGGGCCCTGCACCCCATGGGAGACCAGGAGAAGCACCTGGCTCTTGGCTTTGGATCAGCGCGGTGCGCCAGCAGCAGCGCGCCAGCCACAGTGGCCATTGGAGGGTGAACCAATGGCAAAGGAAGACCTTTCTCTCTGTCTCTCTCTCACTGTCCACTCTGCCTGTCAAAAAAAAAAAAAAAAATTTAACCAAAGATGTGAAAGATTTCTATGATGAAAATTACAAAACATTAAAGAAATGAAATAAAACAAAAAATAGAAAAGTCTTCCATGTGTGTGGATTGGAAGAATTAATATCATCAATATGTCCATACTACCAAAAGCAATTTACAGATTCAATGCAACTCAATCAAAATACAAATTATATTCTTCTCACATCAAGAAAAATTATGTTCAAAATTCATGTGGAAACACAAGAGAACCCGAATAGCTAATGTGATTTTAAACAAGAAAAAAAAAAAATCCAGAGTCATCCCACCACCAGATTTCAAGAAATACTAAAAAGCAGTTATAATCAAAACATCCTGGTATTAGCACAAAATAAGACATATAGATCAATGAAACAAAACAGAAACCACAGAAATTAATTCATGCATCTACAACCAACTAATCTTTGACAAAGGAGCTAAAATCAACCCCTTCAGGAATGACAATCTCTTTAACAAATGATTCTGGCAATCTAATATCACTTTCCTCGTACATTAGAACTTCTTTTGATTTTTTTCATGGTGGATTCTGCTAATGATAAATCATTTCCACTTTTATATTTCTGAAAAATATCTTTATTTTATCTGCATTTTGTGGGGCATTTTTGCTGGAGATAGAATTCTAAGTTGATACAACCCCCTCGCCCCATGGGTACTACAAAAGTTTCTTTTCTTCTCACTGACATTGTTCCTTATGAAAAATTTTCCACCATCTAATGTTTATCTCCATCTATATGTCATTTTGTTTGCTTTTAAGGTGGCCCTTTATTATTGGTGTGGGACAACTTGATTATTCTATCCTTTGGCCTCATTTTCTTCATGCTTCTGTGCTTGGACTGTTTCTTGAAATTCTAGCATTTGTGGTATATTTCTCAACAAAATATTGAGAAGGTTTCAGTCATTATTCTTCTAATCCATTTTCTGCACACTTCACCCTCCTCTTGGAGGCTTCATCTACACACATAGAAGGCTGTTCTGTTCATTAATCAAATTATTCTGTGTTTCATTTAGGAAACTTCCATGGATGTGTCAGTGTCCGATGCGTGTTATCTCATTTTGTATTCCCTGGTCATTTTTTATTCATTGGTTTGCTTTCTCTTTATGGTTTGTATTTTCCTGCCTCTGTGTACAGTTAGTCATTTTTTTTTTAATTTGTGTCAAATATTATGAATTTTAACTCATTGGATGGTAGTTGTTTTTGTTTTCCTGTCAGTATTCCTCAGTTTTGTACATGGTTGCAGGTAAATAACTCTGAAAGTTTTTCATAACTTTGGGTATTTTTTAAAAAGTGTGTTAAGTGTGAGTGTTAAGGTTGGTGTTGACTATTCATGTAGGTGCAGGACATTCTTTTTTTTTTTTTTTTTTTGACAGGCAGAGTGGACAGTAGAGAGAGAGAAACAGAGAGAAAGGTCTTCCTTTTTGCCGTTGGTTCACCCTCCAATGGCCGTCGCGGTAGGTGCGTTGCGGCCGGCGCACCGCGCTGATCCAATAGCAGGAGCCAGGTGCATCTCCTGGTCTCCCATGGGGTGCAGGGCCCAAGCACTTGGGCCATCCTCCACTGCACTCCCTGGCCACAGCAGAGAGCTGGCCTGGAAGAGGGGCAACCGGGACAGGATCGGTGCCCCAACTGGGACTAGAACCTGGTGTGCCGGCACTGCAAGGCGGAGGATTAGCCTATTGAGCCGCGGCGCTGGCAGGTGCAGGACATTCTATGTACTTCAGGCCATGGTCTCTGGGTCACAAAGATTCCCTATAAGTCAGCTGGAAATAGACACTTCTCTTATCCCTGTGTGAGACCTAATTCTTTCAGATGTTGCCAAAGTTTCAGGGTATCCCCTCACATATGTGCACTGGATGGTATTCAGTTGAGTTCTCCAAGCAGGCATAGGTCTCTGGAGATTTCTTTCTCCGTTACCCATTCTCTTGTTTGGTATCTGTCCTGTCAGTGTGAGATACTTTGATATCCTTGGACTTTTAACTCTATCTTTCCCACTTAGGGGGATCTTTCAAGCCTTGCCTATATGTCTTTCTTGGTCTATATCTTGAAAACTGTCAATACAGTAAGATGGGAAAGTCAGTGGTCTGCACCCTTTGTTTCCACAATCCAGAGAGCACTGTCATCCATAGACTGATACTCAGTGTCTTAAAAGTTATTCCTTTATTGATTTTTTGTCTTTTTTTGTTTGTTTATTTGGTTCTGCTTCAAGTGTATTACATGTAAGATAATGGCCACATAAACATGTTTACAACCTAATCCTCAGAACCTGTGTATATATTGTTATATAACAAGAAACAATTAAAGTTTCAGATCAAATTAAGGTATGTTAATTGGGGCACTATAAAATAAGAAGATTATCTTGGATTATATGGGTGGACTCATGCAATCACAGCATCTTTTTGTGTGAAACAAAGATTTACTTATCTATTTGTAAGGCGTAGTAACAGGATAGCAATAGGGAGAGAGAGAGGGAGAGGGAAAGGAGAAGGGAGAGGGAGAGGGGGAAGGGGAAGGGGTGAGGGAGGAGGAGGAGAAAAGAAGAGAGGAGAGGGAGGGGATGGAAGAGGTAGGCAGAAGGGGAGGGAGAGGTAGGGAGAGAGAGAGCGAGAGGGAAGAGAAGAGAAGAGAAGCAAGGACAGCTCAAGCTAGGAACCTGGAACTCCATTCAGGTCTCCAACATGGGTGGCAGGGACCCACTTGGGCCATCTGCTGCTGCTGCTTTTCCAGGCACATTAGCAGGGAGCTGGATTGGAGACAGAGGAGCTGGCTCTTGATTGGACACTCAGATACAGAATGTGGGTATCCTAAGTGACTCAGTCCACTGCACCACTACACCCACACACAATTGTCCTTAAAGGGGAAGGGGGAAGTAAAGGAGTCAGAACAAGAAAACTGGGAAGAGGAACTTTCCTAGTTATGAATAACTTTAATGATGGAAGGGGACCATGTGCCAAGGAACAAAGGCAGCCTGTAGAAGCTGCAAAAGGCAAAGAAGTAGGTTTCCTCTGGAGACTTCTAGAAAGGAAAGCAACCATGGGACATCTTGATTTTAGTCCAGTGAGACCCATTTCAAACTCCTGATGTATAGTATAGAAATATAATAAATATGTACTGCTTTAAGCCATTAAGTTTGTAGCAGTTTGTTATTGCCACAATAGAAAGTTAATACAATGTATGGGAGTTAATTCAATCCCTGCTACTCAACTTTCCATGGAAACTGAAATGTAAAACACAATATTTAAATTTTAAAAACCCAATTTATTAAAACTATTTGTAATGAACTACATTAATGAAATACAGCATTTATATCCCCCAAATTTTAATTCTATATGCTACTTGCATCAAAGTCAAATATATATATATATATATATGTAAAATGTGATTGCTTTAAGAGATGACTACAAAAACTACAATATGTCTAGAAATAACACAACTAACAACAGACAAGCAAAATATTTGTGGAGATCATCACCCAGCTTACTGAAGGATGCCCCAGGATCCTGCAGGAATAGACTCTGAGACAGAGATTGCACTCAGGAGGGTTCGTAGAGAGCACCCATAGGAACACACATTAAAAGATAGAGGAAAGAAAGCTGGGGTGGGGGGGGGGAATGTGAGCTGTGTCGCAGCTGCAACAGGGGACTCTGTCGAAACTATGAGCAGTTCTCATGCTGGGACTGCCTTTCAGAGAGATTTCAAATTGTAGCAATAAAGACAGTACTATGAATCCACTGACTTACCAGTAGTCATATATGTACTTCCCCTGAGAGGCAGCGTAACAGTTGGTGAAACTGTTCTCTTCAGCTAAAAGCAATGCCTTGAGAGGGGCACAGCTGAAATCCCTAAGAGCCAAAACTGCTCACAGCTGCAGGAATGAGTGCCTCATTCCTAAACTGGGCATGTGTGCAGTGCCCCTTAATATCCCCTAATCACTTTATTTTGCCCAAGGTCTACTTCCTTCCTCATAGTAAATTCATCTCACCAGGGAATAATTCCTTCAGGATTCTGATTGGTTTCTCTGCCAAGGGAAAATTCTAAGACAGAGATTACTCGAAGGGCACACATCCTTGCTGCTAAAGCAGCAGGTTACAGGACGCAAGCAACAGTCCCCATCTCACTCCTTCACTGTCCATTCGCCATTCCCTTACCCACGCTCGTCTAGATCAATTACTGCTGAGGTGCAAAGCCCTTCCCACTGCTCTTGTCTTGGGAGCACCAAGAGACACCACAATGTCCAACTCAAGTACAAAAGACATCTTTTCCCCGATTCAAGTGAGTACCTGCATCATCCACACATTTGGAGTCAATTACTCTGATTATTGGTTGACCCCTTCCCTAGACTTTTGAGCTCAGGTAAAACAGCAGCAACCTTGGTTTAAAATTCAAGATGTTCCAGTTGCAGTTATGATGAAGTATTTGCATCAGAATGACATAAAAAATCTGCTGGAGGAAGACACTGAAGATCCATCAACAGAAAAAAACAGAGTGAGAGAAAGTATGTGTGGCTTCCACCCTGAGGTACACACCAGTCCCTGCGGAGCAGGGCAGGTGGAAGTGCATCAGATAAACGGCAGACATACTGGCCTGATGTGTCAGAGAAAGGAAAGATGGAGTTAAGAAGCCCTGTAAATTGAAGGGAGAATTCCAGAGGGAATGAGGACCACAGAAGGGTAGCACTCAAGTTTTAAAATAAATGGAAATTTACCTCGGATTTTTTTCCTTACCCTTGAATTGTATCCATGCAGCCCAGGGGAAAGCATCAGGTGGAAGGAACTGGAGAGTGGGTGTTGCAACACAGTAAGTTAACTTGCCACTTGAGACAGCAACATCCCGGTGACTCCACTTCTGATCTAGTTTCCAGCTAATTTAATCTGGAGAGGTAGCAGATGATGGCTCAAGTACCCATGTCTCTGCCAGTCACTCGGGAGAAATGGATAGAGCCGCAGCTGCAGGCATCTGGAGAGTAAACCAGTGAATGAAGGATCTCTCTCTCTCTCTCTCTCTCTCTTTACACAAATAAACATTAAGAAAAAAAAAAAAACAGAAGGAACTGAAGAGGGACTTTAGTTGCCACCCACTTAAGTGGAGACAGTTTGGATTTTGAATCATCACACATTATGGGGATTTTGTAAATGCCTCAGACTTTGCACAAACTCATGTAAAAATAAAAACACTACAAATTTAAACATGTCAATTTAACTTCTAAATATTAATTTAACTTCTTCTTGGAAAAAAATGAGCAGCACTCTTCATAGGAAGAAAACAAAGTGTCTCTAATATATAATGTCCAGTATACATTTTTTTTAAAAAATGCTGCACTTGGCAAACTATGTCAATTTAAAAAGCAAGCAATAGAAATATCCTCAGCTGTTTCAGGTATTAGAAATATCAGATCATAATCTTAAAACAGCTGTTGCAAAAATATACTCATATACTCATATAAGGACTTGGAAGAAAGTTTCATCATATGAATGATAAGGAATCTCAACACAGCAAGGAAATTATGTTTTAAAAAAAACAAACTTCTGGTGATTAAATTTTGAAATAAAATGAAATTTTTTTTTAATGTTTGGAATCAACAGAAGAAAGGGATGACAAATGAAGACCACCTAACTACACTCTAAAAGAAAATGTTAAAAAAATTAAAAACAGGCCGGTGCCGCGGCTCACTAGGCTAATCCTCCGCCTTGTGGCGCCGGCACACTGGGTTCTAGTCCTGGTCGGGGCGCCGGTTCTGTCCCGGCTGCCCCTCTTCCAGGCCAGCTCTCTGCTGTGGCCAGGGAGTGCAGTGGAGGATGGCTCAAGTGCTTGGGCCCTGCACCCCATGGGAGACCAGGATAGGCACCTGGCTCCTGCCATCGGATCAGCGCAGTGCCAGTGCGCCGGCCGCAGCGTGCCAACCGCGGCGGCCATTGGAGGGTGAACCAACGGCAAAGGAAGACCTTTCTCTCTGTCTCTCTCTCACTGTCCACTCTGCCTGTCAAAAAAATAAAAAATAAAATAAAAAATAAAAAAATAATAAAAAATTTTTAAAAATAATAAAAAAATAAAAAATTAAAAACAAAATAAAATCTCAGGAAGATGTGGGAAAAAGTTATGAAGTTTAATTATGAATAACTTGAGTTTCAGGATGAGAAAAGGAAAAGAATGCAGGAAAACTTTCTTGGATGAAAAAATGGAATAAACTCTCCAAATCATTGAAAAGTAACAACTTATAAATTAAGGAAGCTCAACAAACTGCATACAAATTAAACAAAAAGTAAATTGCATCTAAGCACATAATAGGCAAGTTGCTCAGAACTATAAATATAAGGGGAAAAAGATGAAAGCAGCCAGAGGGGAAAAAAGCATTATAAAGAGCAACGACAGAGCTTATGGCTGACATTTAATCAGAAGTAAAACCAGGGGGTGAGTGTTGGGCCTAATAATTAAGACATCTGTATCCTACATCAGAGTTCCTGGGTTCAATTCCTGGCTCTCCATCCTTATTCCAATTTCCTGCTAATGCAGACACTGAGAAGGTGATGACACAAGTCCCTCCCTCCCCCTCTCCTTCTCTCTCTCTCTCTCTCTCTCTCTGCCTTCCAAATGAATAATTTTTAAACTTTAAAATGAAATTGAATATTTGAATTCATAGTTATAAAACTGCCTACATGGATTATTTAAAGTAAGAAAGAGTCCACTGGTAAATTATGTCAAACATTTAAAGGACAATTTCAACCATAAAATTATATAGGAAATACAATCACAAGCTACATTTATGTCCTCATTTATGAAGACAGATTAACCCTAATAGTAAAACTTGACAGGAACAACAAAACTCTTGATTCTTACAATATGAATGAAATAATTACAAATAATACCTAGATAAAAAGAACAAAAATAAATCAGCAAAATATTGAATGACTTTTTCTTAATGCACTTAGCTTTCATACAGAATGGTAAAAAATATTTTCAAACTAAAGGATAAATAACCAGAATCTACTAAGAGATCAAGAAACTCCACAACAACAAAACAAACAACCCACTTAAGATATGGGCTAAGGACCTCAATAGACATTTTTCAAAGAGGAAATCCAAATGGCCAACAGACACATGAAAAAATGTTCAGGATTACTAGCAATCAGAAAATGCAAATCAAAACCACAATGAGGTTTCACCTCACCCCGGTTAGAATGGCTCACATTCAGAAATCTACCAACAACAGATGCTGGCAAGGATGTAGGGAAAAGGGGACACTAACCCACTGTTGGTGGGAATGCAAACTGGTAAAGCCGCTATGGAGGTGAGTTTGGAGATTCCTCAGAAACCTGAATATAACCCTACCATACAACCCAGCCATCCCACTCCTTGGAATTTACCAAAAGGAAATTAAATTGGCAAATAAAAGAGCTGTCTGCACCTTAATGTTTATTGCAGCTCAATTCACAATAGCTAAGACCTGGAATCAATCTAAATTCCCATCAACAGTAAACTGGATAAAGAAGTTATGGGACATGTACTCAATAGAATACTATACAGCAGTCAAAAACAATGAAATCCGGTCATTTGCAACAAAATGGAGAAATCTGGAAAACATCATGCTGAGTGAATTAAGCCAGTCCCAAAGGGACAAATATCATATGTTCTCCCTGATCAGTGACAACTAACCAAGCACCAAAGAGGAAACTTGTTGACATGAAATGGACACTATTAGAAATGGTGACTTGATCAGCCCTTGTGCTGACTGTTGAGGAACAACTTAATACTTTACCCCTTTTAGTATTTTTTTGTTGTTGTTCTACTTAATACTATTGGTTGAACTCTGTAATTAACACACAATTATTCTTAGGTGTTTAAATTTAACTGAAAAGTGATCCCTGTTAAATATAAGCGTGGGAATAAGAGAGGGAGGAGATGTACAGTTTGGCACATGTTCAATAAGACTTGCCCCATATGGTAGAGTTAGAAATGTGCCAGGGGATTCCAATTCAATCTCATCAATGTGGCATGTACCAATGCCATCTCATTAGCCCAAGTGATCAGTTTAAGTTCATAATTGATCATGAAGATAGGATTAAGAGTCAAAGGGGTCACATAAACAAGACTAGTGTCTGCAAATACTAACTGATAGAATTAAAAAGGAAAAGACGATCCAACATGGGAAGCGGGATACACAGCAGACTCAGAGAATGGCAGATGTCCTAAACAGCACTCTGGCCTCAGAATCAGCCCTTAAGACATTTGGATATGGATGAAAAGCCCATGAGAGTATTTTAGGCATGGAAAGCCAAGACACTCTGGGAAAAAAAAAAAAGATCTAAATGAAAGATTTCTGTGAGTGAGATCCCAGTGGAAAGAACGGGGCCATCAAAGAAGGAGGTACCTTTCTCTGAAGGGAGGAGAGAACTTCCACTTTGACTATGGCCTTGTCTAAATAAGGTCGGAGTCGGCAAATTCAAAAGGCTTCTATAGTCTTGGCAACTCATTACAAGAGCCTAGGGTGATTACTGACGCCATAAACAAGAGTGTCAATTGTTAAATCAACAGGAGTCACTGTGCACTTACTCCCCATGTAGGATCTCTGTCCTTAATGTGCTGTACTATGTGTATTAATGGTATAACTAGTACTGAAACAGTACTTTATACTTTGTGTTTCTGTGTGGGTGCAAACTGATGAAATCTTGACTTAATATATACTAAATTGATCTTCTGTATATAAAGATAATTGAAAATGAATCTTGATGCAAATGGAATGGGAGAGGGAGCAGGAGATAGAGGGTTGCAGCTGGGAGGGAAGTTATGAGGGGGAAAGGCCAGTGTAATCCAAAAGCTGTACTTTGGAAATTTATATTCATTAAATAAAAGTTAAAAAAGAAAACAGACAGAAGTGCAATCACAGGAGCTTAAACAGGAAGTTAAATTCTTAACTGTATCCAATGCAGGAAGAAGGTCTAGCATTTTGTAAACTGCAATGTTTTCTTTCTTTATCTTGTCCTTTAAACCCTTAAAATTAGAAATTTAAATTGAAATAAGCACTTATTATTTCTGTTGGATTAAGAGAAAAACTATTGGGACATCTTATTGAAGGAAATTGCTACAGTACTAGATATGGGTATTTGAATTCCCGTTAGTAATAAGCAGGTACTACAAATTATTGCCACTCTGAAAGCATTGTTTTAAAACATTCTTTTATACTATATTCTTCCTATTAAAAAATTTGCCAAGTTTATGAGAACACCTAAGGCAAAGCTTTGGCGAATACAATCAAGTTAAGACCAAGTTTTCATTCTTTCCCTAATCAGTGTAAATTCATATGCTTTAAAATACAGAAAATCAAGATTATTAGCTAATAGTTTCAGCTCTGTGGGATATGTGAGGTTAAATTAGAACAACCAGTCTATTAGGACATGTAGATTCCCAACCTATCAAGATGTGATGAGTTAAGAAAGCTTCACTTTCAATTAGCATTTTGATACAACCGGATGTAGAGGCAGAAATATTGCTTATGTAATTAAGAATCCAGGAGTACATTATTTAAGTTTATTTTAAAAACAAAGGAATTCAAGCACATACATGGGAACCAGGAATTTACTTATTCAAGATGATAAAATGCAATAATCATCAGACTTTTAACAGGTCAATGATCTGTACATTTTAGTATTTCCTTTACATAACATAAAGCCTATTTTAAATTCTTCCTTTGAAGTCTATTTACATAGTTTTACATTATAAATCTTGATTTGGAAGAGGCACATGAATTCCTAAATTTGTAACCTGGTTTTAATTTGTTTTAAAACATCTCAAAATACATTTTCATATAGTAAACTAATAATGAGAAAGAAATTAGAACTGGGTTAATAGTACTTTTCTCAAAGGTTTCCAAAATGATTATTGGTGAGAAGGAAATGACTTTAAAATCTGTACAGACCCCTTTAGGCATTGGAGGGACCTGAAAATTCAGGTGAACACCAAGCATTGTCAGTAAACTGATCCATCGTATCTTGTATATCTTTATATGCTATTTCTATTTTTCTAATCACTTATGACAATAGAAAATTAACAACATAATATTCCTTCCAAAACATTGTTAAATACACAGCAAGTTGTGACTAATCAACTGTTTCAATAAACGTATTCTTCAAATGTAATTACCATCAAATGGATGTAAATATTTTTTAAAATGTTTGTTATATAAAAGAGGTTGCAACCATTCTTGTGCACATATAATCTCAAGTGTGCATGACAAGACTAAGCTCTGGGATTGTCCTCTGCCACAAATAGAAGAAATGTTAGCAAGCTATTTAACCTCTCCCATGACCAACTAGGCTACAATCCAAACTGTCTCTCAAATCAAGCCCCTCATTTCATTTTTAACTAGCTTTACTCTAATGGAGACCCTTTATATGTCTACCTTATGGATTTAACTTGCTTTGTGTTCATGTAACACCCTGGTATAGTTAGTTTGGTCTGAATGTTCTCAGCATTTCTGGGAGAATCTAACATAATAAATTTAAAAATTGTGTGCAAAAATGTTTAATGAATGGCTTCTATTTCATTATTAGGGAGAACCGTATGTTATGCAAGGAATATAGATAAACTTTACTTGATTTATAAGGGAATTTCAAAGAATTTGTGGAGAAATAGAACTTAAAGATAAAATTATAAAAATGTAAACTTTATTTCTCAACATGAACTCCACTAGGTTCAAAACAGTTTTGTAAATGATGTTATCAGCCATGTAGTCACTAAAGAACTGAGAGTCAGAATATAACTATGGCAATGCAACCTTTTTTATATTATTAACTAAAGAAAAAAATGGATGCTCTTTAAACATTTTTTAAGAATAGGAAACGTGGCAAAGAAAACACACACACACAGAATAGGAAACATGGACTGACATTGTGGCCCAGTGGGTTAAGCCACTGCCTGTGACATTGGCATCCCATATAAGCGCTGTTTTGCATCTCAGCTGCTCCACTTCTCATCCAGGTCCCTGCTAATGCACTTGGGAATGTAGCATGGGGCAGCTGCACCCACATGACAGACCTGGATGAAGCTCCTGGCTCTTGGCTTCAGCATAGCCAGCCCAACCCAATCCCAACCATTGTGGCCACTTGGGGAGTGAACCAAGTGAACCAGCGGATGGAAGCTCTCTCTTTCTCTCTCTCTCTCTCTCCTTCTTGCTCTCCTTTTCAGCCTTTCAAATAAATTTTTAAAATCTTTAAAAAGAGAGAATAGGAAACAAAATGAAATCAGGACTATAAAGTATATGCCTAATGACTTCTCATCAAAATTCACAAAATCATCCTTGTTTGATGCAAGGCAGGGTTGTGACTGAGAAAGACCCTTTAGTGAAGCTTTCTCAGGATATTTTCCATTAGGACCGTGGCTAACTTTCTCAAAAGACTGTCCTAACAAGTGCAGGTTATTGTTACTTAGTGAAAGTCAACAAGCAAATTCCTTTACCAACCCCAGCAGACTGCTACCATGATCATTGCTCAGGACTGGTCTGGTTCAGCGATGGAAGAACCACCCAGCTCCTGGTAACTATCACTTTGATCATGCTTCATCTGCAGGATCAGACTGATGTAGCCATATTTTAACTCCTATAACACTCTTCAAAGAAATGCTTCAGGAACTTGGTTCCACTTGCTTACAATTTCCATCAAACATTCTGTGCTTTTCTGTGTATGGTTTTGGTGCTCACTGATGAGAAAGTTTGCTTCACTTTAATTTTTCAGTCAGCATTATGTAAGCTGAGTCCATTGAGATGTCAGCAGTGCAAGTATAGTGCTGTCCTCTTAAATGAGGACATGAACAAGACTAAACATTTCCTCGCAAATTGATGTAGTTGATCTCGTTCTACAGGCCTCATTTTCGACATCATCTGTCCCTTCTTAACAGCAGTTATCCATTTGTAGATGGCTTGTTTGCTTGAGGCATTATTCCCATAAGCATTTTACCAAACATCAACAATTTCACCATTCTTCCATGCAATCATAACCATGAATTGCATGTTTTCTCTTGTATCCATTTTTGCAGAACTCATGTGGCACCGATATGGGCTGCTTTCTGACTGATGTCTTACCCTTTTTAATGCATGAACCTACATACTGTTCAGACATGCTATGACAACTTACAATGAGTCTATTTTGGTGCCAGAAAAATTGAAATCTATACTTTTTTTTCATAAAATGCTTTTCTCACGATCTATTTGAAGACTCCTCATGAAAAAAAAAATAGAAGGGTTCACTAGACAATAAAGTATGCATGCTGTAAGTTAGAACAGGAAAGAGTCACCAACTCAACCCAGAAGTATACTGGCCAATGACTAACTTAGTGTCACTGAGCTGAGGGAATGAATGAAATAAAATGGCATAAAGATTGCTATTTTTGGTCATGTGTCCATTTCAAGGGATTAGCACTCCACTGATGTCCAATGTGTCCATTCATTTGGCAGCAGAAATTCCCTCATGGGAACAACAATAGGCAAATTAATCTCAAGGGCTGATTGCTCCACTGTAGCAACATTCAGTTTTGCCAAACATGGGAAATTTTATTTCCTGATACCAAGTGTTAAAGGACAAGTATTTTGATAATATTTTAATATATCCTGATTTTCAGTTGAAGAAGCATATTCATGCTCCTTGGATTGTTTGGAAAGCATAAGAAATAAATCAGAATGAGGGCACTGGATTTTAATAGTCTGAAGTGTACGATGCCCTTGATAAAAGATTGAGCTAGAATCCCTTTGGTGGTGCTTTAGGAAAGTGATAACTGTTTGATGTAGCCAGAGGATGATTTAATGCATTACTAATGTATTTAGCCCTGGTGAAACTGATCTGACTTCTTTAATATAACTCTTCCCATTATTAAGAAAACCTCAGCCAAGCTGAAACATTTTTCTCTGAAGAACTTTGATATTATAACAAATTATTTGATGAGTTCTGAGTTGATGCTTTTAGTAGACTCCCACATATCCATATCACATATTTTCGCATGCACATGCCTCTGAATTTCTGATCTAATCATAATAATATCCCTTATATTAGATGAGTGCTGCACAAATCCCACTTTATTCTGATGAGCTGTTAAATAATCCTGCCATAATTGGGCCCCATTCAGAGGCATATTTACCAAGAATGTAATTAAACTGAATATTCAGAGACATGCACTTGTGGAGGCCTCTGCTAAAGTCCCAGAAAGGAGCAAAATCAAGACTTTTTATAACACAGAATCGCTGTACCTTCTACCTCTACTTCCCATTTGTGTCATATTGAGTGGTGCTTAAATAAAAACATCAATTTGAGGTAGCTAGCTTAAAGGAAGGTAAACTAACAATACATTACATTTGTGATTAGTGAGATATATTTGGACAGATCACAGTATCATGCCATTGTTAAGTTGTTGCCAACCAGTTAGTACGGGAATGATTTCCAGGAATACTTCCACCTCTATTGTACTGACTTAGCTGGTGCCATGAAAAACATAGGGCCATGTGAAAAGTAGAAGTCTGAGAGTGCTTACTATCAAAATATAAATGTAGTGGAGAAGGAACAAGATGTGTAATGTATCAAGAAGCATTTTATGAATGTTGTACCATCTTCAGAACTGTACAACTATAAGCATATTTATTTCCCCTAGGCTCCTAGTCTAAATAATCAATAATGAAAAAAATGAACTTTTGCTAGAGAAAATGCAGAATTATCTTTCTACACTTCCAACAATAACAATAATCCAAAAATCATTATCAGATAAAGAGGTAACTATATTAAAAAAAAGAGATAACTATAGAGGATGCAGAAAAAACATGTAGGAAAAAGTGCCCCAGAGGGAGTTTGGTACCAAGTAAGAAAAATATATCATTTTCTGGATTTTCATTAGCAAAGGTTTGTGCTGCTTAAACTTCGTATTGAAACCCTAACCTTCAAAATGATGGTATTAAGAAGTGGGGGCAGTCATTCAGAAGGTGATAAAGTCATAAGAGTAGAGCCTTCGTGAATGAAATTAGAGCCCTTAAACAAAAGGAGCCCCAAAGAATTACATTGACCTTGTGAGATCACAGCTGGAAGGCCTCCTTTATGAAAAAGTGGGTCTTCACCAGACACTGAGCCTGCCAACTTCTTGATCTTAGCCTCCAGAACTGTGAAAAAGAGATTTTTGGTGTTTATAAGCCAGTTCATGGTATTTTTATAGTAGCTCTGCATATGAAGATACTTTCTTTTTTTTTTTTTTAAGATTTATCTATTATTTATTTGACAGGCAGAGAGAAAGACATTGAGAGACAGACAGAGATAGGGAAATATCTTCCATCTGCTGATGCATTACCCAAATGGCTGCAACAACCATGGCTGTCCTAGGCTGAAGCCAGAGCCCTGAACTCCATCCAAGTCATCCATGTGGTTGGCAGGGGTCCAAGGACTTGGGCCATCTTCTGCGGCTTTCCCAAGCAAATCAGCAAGGAGCTGGATCAAAGACAGAGCATCCAGGACTTGAACCTATACTCACTCTATGGTGGGATGCTGGCGCCTCAAGTGTTAACTTATACCACTGCACCCAACACTGGCCTCATTTTCTTCAATCCAAGTAAAACTTTCCTTTAATAACTGAGATGTATTATCCAATCAGACCCTTACAATTCAAATATCTTACTTCACTAACAATTTCAAAGACATAGGCAGTTATGAGACAGAGAAGAAGTGAGTGGAAAGTCAAAACTTTCCACACAGCTGTCCAGGGACATTTCTCTTACACATGATCCTAAGTTAACACTGGACATCTCTAAGCATAATAAACTCTATAAAGCTAAACTCCTTGTGTATATGGTGAACACTCCTTTAGCATATTTTTGAGTATACACTTTCCACTTCATGATGGAATTTTGTGGGCTTTTTTCTTGTACAAATTATATTGACATCACCCAAGAAATGGTGGATGTTTCTCAATTGAAACTTCTCTGGTGTGGATAGTTTATCCCCACTGTCTCGTAACAACCTAAAATTCACTTTCTAATGGGTGGTTATAAACAGTGTTTCAGCTTAAAAATCCAAAACCCAAGATGTATTGGCATTACTTGAGTTCTGCCAAAGACTTTGGACTAAATATTTTCAGTTATATAATATATGGACAAAGTGAAACCTGCATCACCATCTGCTGGAATTTTTCAAATATTGTTTCAGCTGGTAGTCTTCTACACATTAAGGGTTTTGTTTTTTTTTTTTTTTTCATATTGACCTTAACCATTGAGACCATCATTATTCCTAGAATGAGAATTTTCATCCAACTTGATTTTGTTTTCATCCGACTGTCTTTTTTTTTTTCCCTAGCAGAATCTGTGATAACTTATTCTTCAGTGAGGGGAATGCCCTTGGTCAGGGGATGTCCTTGGTCATTTCAGCCCCTGTAATTTTAACTGCATAGGTCAGCCAGCCTCTATCTTTTCTCCTTCCAGAGCTGCATCTTCAGACATCAGTGATAATAATATTGTCAATCCAGTGTACTAATTTGATCTAATTCTTATCAAGCTCACAACCTACCTCATTAGATTGTAGCCATATGCCTGAATATTCAAATTAACACATACCAAAACAGTGAATGTGTGATGTCCCTTCTATGAGATTCCAAATTGTTACCTGGCTGGACTCCAAGTATGGTATTCAAGAGGATGTATTAGCCAACTAGGTAACTTTCTATCAATTTTCCCTTGGCCTGTTACACTGCCTGTACAGTCTCTATTGTATCAAGTACAGAATAAGCAATGAGAGAAATAGCTTGTCTAACCATCAATGGTCTAATTAACCTCTCAATACTGTCTTATGTAAGAGCTGGCTAGACAGGATGATTGAAAGGCAGGAGAACAATCAAAACTCACACCTCAACCACTTCAGGAAAGCAACACTTTCCTGTTCCCATCCTAGAAATGTTTCTTAATGTTCATTATTAATGAATGCTTAGTCCTAAAGAGTCTCCCAGAGATAAATATTGCATGTTTTCTCTGAAAAGTGGGAATTAAGATAGGATACAAAAAAGGTATATGAATGAAACTGAAAAACTTGTGATTTGATTGCTATTTTTAGTCCACGTTTACAATGCTGTGGAATTATAGTCGTTTTTATTTTTTAGTTGTTGAATATTATAGTTAGTATTGCATTCAGCCTGTGCCTGTGATTATGGAATGGGTTGAAATCATGTTTTTTGCAGAAATTAAAGGGAAAAAAAGAAAGGAAGGCAGGAAGGAGAGGAGTTGAGGGAGGGTGGGAGAGAAGAAAGTATACTTATTTTCTTAGAATTGTACCAATAAGTGAAATCTGTTCTCTTCATATCAGTAAAAAATTTAAAATATTTCTATTCATCACAGTCAATTAAAATTGCACATAAAATAGATTTATCGCATATCTCTGTAACCTATTTGTGCCCCATTTGCACAAACTATCCGTCCCAAGCTTGCATTCATCCTTTTCCACTCACACTTTCCAAAGCATAATCCCATCCCTACCTTAGTCCCCTTTTGCAGCAACTCTAAGCTTTCATGACTTTCAGAGCAAAATTCCCATCCTACTTCCTTTACACTTGGAACCAATATCTAACGCTGCTAAGAAGGTTTTGTTAACCAACCCCAAGGCACTCAACTTAATCATTGCATGAAAAATAAGAAATCTCTCCAGAGATTAAGGAAGTAGATCTCCATCTCTCATGTTTTCTTCAGATTTTATGCCTTGGGTTTTAATTGCTAAATAAATTCTTCCAGACTAAATAGATGGAGCAAAGACACCATGGCCCTTTGAGAGATAAAAGGGGGGGCTGAATAAGCTTCCATACCTTCACTGACTGCAGGTTGTTAGTTGTCAGGCCATCCCAATGTCTTTGCTCATAAAAGTTTACAGTCACTTGGGTCAGTCATCAACTCAAATAATCACTGCTATTCAGCAATATTGGATATCATCAACATGCTCCCTGACTGTTTTTGCTAAAAGAACACATCAATAATTATTCTCCAGATCTTTCTGACATTCTGCTTTTAAGAGTCCCAATGCCTGACCAGAAAGAATAAAAGAATCCCCTTCAAACTGCATAGTTAACTAATCCTGGTCTGGAGCTACTTACAGTTCCCTGAGCAGTCAATGGTCATATTGAATTACTTTGCAAGTGAAAGTCAAGGAAAGAAAAAACATGAGAAGTCTTTGAGGACCAGATAATCTCACCTTACGGATTTATATTTTTCCAACTATCACCTCTTCTTCTTGTAGACATCTAGCTTTTATTAGGGCTACTAACAATGACCAGGGAATAGAACTTTCAATTTATTTTCCCTTTATCTTGTGACTCCCTCAATATCTACTTATTTTCCCCAGATTCACATTGATTTCCAACAGATTCCACTAATAAGACATATATTAGTAATATGCCCAGGGCTTACAGTCCTCCTCATAGTTTCCACATCTCTAATTTTTCTTGTAATGGTAATAAATGCTTGAGCTTTTGTGGTTTGTGGATCTGGAATATAAGCCTATTCAATGCACCAATCTGAAAGAACATAGAATATCATACTATGAAACCACACTCACACAAAGAACTCTTATTTGTATCAAACTTTTCTAATCATTTTAAAAATTCAAGAAGTTGTAAGACTCAAGAAAAGCTTCAGGGCCTCCAATTCTGCTCCCTAGAAGTGTTCTGAACCTGTATCAATATATGAACTCTTCAAGTGATGCACACAGATCCACTCCTTACATAGAAAGAGGCAGTCTAATCATCTTTTTATACTCAGCTACAAAGCCAATATGACATTTTCCTTAGAGACATTCTACCTAAAGGTATAACTGCCATGTTTGTGGACCACAAGCATTCCTGGAGAACCAGGTTTATCCTTGAATGAATAATTCCAAAATAGTAACACTCCAGCTTGCAAATACCAGTGATTCAATTAACTAATTGCTAATCTGTGTGGTTAGCAAGTTACTATGAACTTTGGTAAGGTCCATCTGCTTCTTCCCCTGGAACATCTCTCTGTCCTGTAAGAGGGCTAGAATGGATTGCCGACCTTCTGGCTATAGTTAGCTTTCCAGGTCTATGTTTGTGTCTGTAGTTGTGGATTTTTGTTCCTTAAAAAGGCACCCTGAACTTACATTTTTCAAGTGCCCCCAAGACGAGATCTTTGGCTCTACTATATGGAAGCAGTGAGAGAACAGTCAGGGTTCCATCATTCCGTTTCTACTATTTTTCTGCCATACTTTTTCTGAACTCCTGCATGCCTGATTTATTTTGGGTACGTTTTACCCTGTGCTCCTTCATACCTGTTTAACTCTTTCAGAAGTCACCTGCTTCTCCTGGGGCAAATCCTTTACTGCTTTCCAATTCCAGTTTTCTTCCTATTACCTTTACAAAACTTTCTCTAATTTGTTTTCCCTTTCAAATGTATCTTTTCTTTGAAAGGATATTGCTTATGTAAACTTCTTTGAAATACCACTAATAGCTACATCAGTTGAGAGCCTACTATCCATCATGAACTTTTTAAGCAAATTACAGGACTGGCAATAACTACGTCAACCCTACAAAATGTTATACTTGTGTGTATTATGGTCACACGCCCAACCCCAATTAGCAAATATTAGAGCCTAAGCTCAGATCTCACTTGTGTCTGCCTGCAAAGTGTAGGATATTTTTTCATACCATTTTACACTATCTCTAGTACGTTTCATAGTTCTCTCTAAATGATAAATTAATTCACAGGTCTTACTTTCCCTATTAAATTGTAAGCACATTCATAGGATGTAACATATATTGTTAATTTAATATCCTTCTTCAAACTGAATATTGGGCATCCATATTATAGCAATTTAGTAATATATGTTGAGTATAGATATAAATGAAATAGATAAGATAATTAAAGTAAAGGTCACATTTTTTAAATGTTTTGCAGTTCCTGGGGTAGGAATACAGTATAAATGTATCTATAAATTCTTGCTGGCTGATTATGTTTTACCTATTGATATATTTGTTAGGATAAATGACTACTTCAGAAAAAACCTGAAGATTTAGGAAACTTAAAAATAGAAGTTTTTTCTCTCTCCCACATAAGGCACTAAAAGAGTTGAATGTGTTTGATAAGTTAAGTCAAACACAGGCTACAGATAATAAACTGTCCTCCTTAACACAAGGCCTTCCAAATGTTGCAGAAATCACCATTTCCAGCTAGCAAGACAGAGAAAGCGAAAACCCCGGACAACAGATTTTGAGGCTGGGTTAACAGTGGGTTAAGCCTCTACCTATGACACCAGCATCCCATACAGGTGCTGGTTCAAGTCCTGGTTGCTGCACTTACAATCCAGCTCCTTGCTAATGCACCTGGGAAAGCAGCAGTGGACCAGGTGTTTGGGCCCCTGCACCCACATGGGAGACCCAGAAGTCCCAGGCTTCTGGCTTCAGACTGGCTCAGCCCCAGCCATTGCGGCCATATGGGGAGTGGACCAGCAGATGGAAAATCAATCTCTCTCTCTCTCTCTCTCTCTCTCTCTCTCTCCGTCTCTCTCTCTGTGTGTGTGTCCCTCTCTCTCTGCCTTTCAAATTAAAAAAATAATAATTAATTATTTTTTATAAAAAGAGTAGACTGGAAAAGTTAGACCCTAGTTCTGTAGGCAGCAATGTGCCAGGCCAAAACTCAATTATTTTGTAGGCTGGGACTGGCTAGGTTAAGCTGTGATAACAAATAACTTCCAACTCTCAGTGGCTTAAAAGAGCAAACTGTTATTACTTACCCATTCTCCATGTCCATCATGGGTCAGCTGGGAGCTCTAATCAACATTTTCTTTTTACCCTTAATCTGAGAGTCTTGTTACGACCTGGCTCCATGCCCAATGCTGTAACAGAAGGAAAAAAAATTAATCCTTAGGTGTGTTCCATTAGAATTTATATGGTCTGACCCAATAAGGATACATACTTCCTTTCAAGTTCATTTGATAGATTAATTAATTAAATTATTGACAAGCTTAACTAACCACAAGGGACCATAAAGTGAAAGCCTAATTTGTACCCAGAAGGTAGAGAGCAGCCATGATTCAGTGAACTACAATAATGTTTATCACACTCTAAAAATGAAGACGTATTTAGTGTATAGCAATATGAACACTGGCCTATCAGCCTGAGGACTTTGCAGTAGCAAACAAACCTCTCTCATAGTGAACCACATGATTCGAAATAACTGACTTCCAAGTTCAAATCCAATATTAGACACTTATTGACCAAACCAATAAGCATAATATCCACCTGACCATTGTGACAAACTTAGGGATAGGCATTTAATATCAACTCATCTGGTGAGCATAAAATGCAGTTTTAGTCTTAGAATTGAGAGACTGACATACTCTTTAAGTAGACAAGAAAGATGTGTGGGCAAATGTTGACAGCTAGTTTATAAGAGGGATCACATGAACTGCTAGACTAAATCAACCTTGAAGTGTAATTATTTAATGTAATTTACACTGGATATTCTGTTACTGACAAAATAAAGTTCTAACTGATCAAATTGGCCTATAAGTCTATATTTACCTTGCATTGATATAATCATAGGAAAACAAGGGTTTACCAGTCAAAATGGAGAAATGCTACTTGCAAAGAGTGGCCGCAGAATTTCTCTTAGAAACTATGTTGAAAATATTGATGAAATGAGCCAATTCCCAACTCTTCACCTGTGAATCTTGTTGTTGGTTTTGTCAGCTTTTCCTATAAACACTGACACTGACAATTATAGAGTTTTTCAAGTTCTTCAGATCATCTGAGATAGACAACGAGAAGAAATAAAGCATAGAAAACATGCGAACGACAAAAATGAAGACAGCTGAGAAGCATGCAATTAGCTCCTTACTATAAACATTCCCCTTGGAAGGAAGGAAGGGGAGGAGAGAGGGGAGAGAGAGAGAAATCTCCATTGGAATCTATTAACTTGGTGAATGCGCAATATTGAGAATTATTTTGCAAAACAGTTCAGGATTGGAGTTGTGGTCACACAGATGCAAAGCTACATATAAGGAAGTCAGAGCTCAGCAGGCCGAGAAGGCCAGGAGAACATAAGGATACCTTAACCCTAAAAAATTAGCAGAAATTTGATAGGCTTTGGGCTTGACAGTATGATGAACTTTGGAAGAGGAGAAGATTGAGTGCTCCAAGAAGTTAAACTTGAAACTCAGGGAAAAAAATCTCAATTACTTTGGATTTCATAATTAGATGAACAGAGCAATTTTACGTTGTCCACATTCTTTGCAGAATCAAACCAATATAAAGGAGAAAAAAGTGGTTTACTTCACCCACAGAGGATCATTATTACACTCTGCAGTGATTATTAATAAAACTAAACACATCTACAGAGTATCCAGGCTGGTGAGAAATAGTCACAACATATGTTTTAAAGTGAACAACACCAAGAGACAGGAACCTTAAATTCTACTCCAGATTTGTCACAAATTAGCAGAGTGAGCCTTTGTTGGGCCTTTCTGTGATGGCATAGTATATGAGTATCATTAGCTCTAGGAATCTATGAAAAGAAATAATAAATTGAATATATAAGCAATTAGTGTAAAGTTTATTTCATGCCTAATGTATGTCTCAGTTTCTCTGCTACCCTGTGATAACATATACTTATTCTATTTGTATGTGACATTCAAATCTTAAATTCCTTTACCATTTACCTGCTATTTTCTTATAAATATCTTATGCAAAGTGATAGGTAATATTTAGCCCATTTCCCTGATGAGGAAACTGAAGTATAGTAAGGGCAAGGAGCTTGCCTAATGTTGAACAATCAATAAATGGCAGAACCAAAAGATATTACCACATAGGGTATATCTATCTATATGTATATCTATAAGCTCTTTATTATCCCAGAAGGAATGAGTGCTGAATTATAAAGAGGATAAATGCCTGTGATGCCATAAGGCAAAAGAGAGTCATCTTAGAGAAGCAAAAAATTTTTAAGAGGAAAATAACTGTTCAGACAAACAAGTTTGCAGAGATCTATGCTGGCATTTTTGTGAAAGGATAGTGTCTCTTGATCCGATGGACATAAACCACAGCCATAAATTACAATACCAGACCTTCAATGAGTTCTTAAGAATGCGTTACCAACGAACAGTTGATCTCGAAGGTCAACAAGCCCTGTTTGTGACATAGAAGAGTGGATCCAGAGACAAATGCCTGGGAGAAAGAAGGCACTTGAAGGTGAAAAGCAGTGACAGGTAGAACCACCTGGAGATCCGTCACCCTTTTTTTTTATTTCCAAGGCCAGCCTGGAGGCAAAGAGTACAAATGGTGAAACTTTCAAAAGACAAGACAAAACACTAAAATAGGGGCTAGTTTACGAGACACAGCTGAATTCAGAATAACTTTGAGAGAACTGGAGTCCAAGGAAATAATTTACTAACCAATTTAACTCAGCATGAATTAATAAATAAGAAATAATCATGCTGGAGATTTAAAAAAAAATACAGCATAACAAGTAAGATGCAGCAATGAAGAGCAGAATCCATACACTAATGAGGTTTTCATAAACCCAAGGATGGGACATCACACTCGACAACTGTGGCAATGCATCATTGCTGAGAGTGCCAGTGTTGGCTTATCAATCTTTAATCTCTGCGATGTGGATTGACAATGGGCATGGCTCCATAACCCTGCTGCATATTCTACATGTTGCTTGATCGATTTTTTTTTTTTTTGACAGGCAGAGTTAGACAGTGAGAGAGAGAGAGACAGAGAGAAAGGTCTTCCTTCCATTGGTTCACCCCCCAAATGGCTGCTAAGGCTGGCACGCTGCACCGATCCAAAGCCAGGAGCCAGGTGCTTCTTCCTGGTCTCCCACGCAGGTGCAGGGCCCAAGGACTTGGGCCATCCTCCACTGCCTTCCCGGGCCACAGCAGAGAGCTGGATTGGAAGAGGAGCATCCGGGACAGAATCCGGCATCCCAAACGGGACTAGAACCTGGGACCGGCGCCACAGGCGAAGGATTAGCCTAGTGAGCCACAGCGCCGGTCGCTTGATCGATTTTTACAATACTTTTGACTTTTGCTTGCTCTTCCCAGTTCATTCCTATTTTCTCAAATCTCATTTTTATGTTGTTTGATCATCTTTTCCTGTATAAAATATTATTTGAACGCTTTTAAATTATATATTTATTCATTTGTGCAAATAACATATGAGAAATAAAGAGTGAGACAAATAGAAAGAGAGAACCCATCTGCTGGTTTACTCCCCAAAATGTATACAATGGCCTCTGGCTAGGACCAAAGCTGCAAATTCAATCCAGGTCTCCCACATGCAGGGCAAGAAAACAATTACTTGAGCCAGCAGCACCGCCTCCAGTGGTTTGTATTAGCAAGAAGCTGCAGTCTGAAGCAGAACTGGGAGCAGAAAAAACCAAGGAACTCTAAAGTGGACACGGCCAAACACTTGTCCCTGTAAAAAATTCTTTTTTAATAAAAGTTACAGATATTTATAACTTAAGGAAATTAGAAATTACCAAATCCAATCATTCTGCTTTATAGATGGTGAGGCTCAATATCAATTTTCTGTAAATTTGCAAGATGGATTATTATTAACACTGGTCCTATTCTGGAGTCTGGGAACATCACTTCACATGTGTGACTGTAACATAGTGCTGTAAGGTATTAACAAGGGAATACCGTCTATAACCAGGATGTCAAATCCATGCCATAGAGATACTCGCTTTTATCCTCAAAGTCTATAATGTAAATGTTATATGTCTACATTTCTTAACTGTAATGAACACTACTTTTATACTTATATTTGGTCAGTGGAATTAACATTTCAACCTGAATAAGAAATGTTTGATTTAATAGCTTTCCCAGGATTTTATTGCTTGCTGTAACTCCAAAATCCCCTTACAATTTATCATGGGACTCATTATCATCATTCTATGTCTAATCCCATTTCTGCCAAAGCTACTTCTGCTAAGAAAAAAAAAAATCACATCTTGACCCATTTAATAAGGTAAAGGAGGGCCCTGGAGGCGACTCAGGCAGCACTGGGGATCAGAGCTCTGGTTCACTCCCTGTTGGCAGCGGCATTTCTCCGAAGGAGGTACACTGAGTGAAAAGGTGACAGGAGGTGGAAGCTGTTGAGAGAGCTTTGGTGAAGAATAGACTGTATAAAAGTGAAGAATACACTGGAAATGTCTTTGATCATTAGCTCAGTGAGGAGCTAGTTCAGCTTCGGAAAATGCTTGCCTTCCACTTTCTTCTCTCCACCCAGTTCTGCAGAAATTCCCTCTAGTAGACCCACGACTGGGCAGATGCAGAACATCCAAAAGCAGAACAGGACCAGTATTGAGAAGTTGAACCACAGAATGCCTGCCCCTTCTAAGAAGACAACCACCACTACTCAAATTGTTGCAATTATCTTTAAAAGAAAAATTTCAAGTACAAACTCAAAGCAAAATATTGAATTTTCAAAATCTTGATAAATAAATTTTATTTTTAAAATATGGTATTAGCCAAATAAAGTGTAATAGAAGTCATTTGTGGCTAATGAAAGGTAACTGGTAATTTGTGTTTTGGTCCAGATTCTTGCTTAAAATATAAAATTACATTTATTCCAGCCAGCATGTGTTAAGATAATGTTTCTTTTTTAAAAATGCTTATTTATTATTGTCTATGGGAGAGAAAAAGAGAGAGAGAGGAAGAAAGAGAGGGAGAGAAATCATGATCTTGATCTTCTATCCTCTGGTTCAGTTGCCAAATGCCCACAACAGCCAGGGCTAGACCAGGAGTGTGGAACTCCATCCAGGTCTCATGCATGGGCAGCAGTGGCCCAAGCACTTAAGACATTATCTACTGCCCCTCACAATGCATTAGCAGGAATTTAAATTGAAGTAGAACTTCTAGGACCTGAACCAGCCCTCCAATATGGAAGGTGGACATCCCAAGCAGTAGCTTAGCCCATGCCCCACACTTTCCACATGGTTCCTTTTTAAATAGATCTTATATGATGTCGCTGTAGAGTTTCACAGGACATGCTGTTTCCCAAAACATTGTTAACAAAAGCAAACTGACTTTCATGATTTATCATTAGAATTTATTCAGAGTAACATGAGGCCTTATATCCATTAACCTCCTCATACCTAATTCCAATTTCATTTCCACAAAAAAGTTGGCTCACTAGATTTAGATTTTTGAGCATCCATAAAATATCTTAAATGCATTCAGTCATTGGTCATTATAAATATTACATAGTCAAAAAGCATAAAATTTCAATGTAAGAGGTCTATGTTCAAAATGACACATTATACTATCTTTAATACTGTTTTTTATTAACTCATGGTTAAGGACAGGGAAAATATTTAATTTAATGATATTATCTGCCAAAAAGGATGAACTTTGAGATCACAGAACTTCTGTCTAGAATGTAAAAAACTTAGCTATATTATATAACATTTTAGGTCTTAATTGGCATGATTTATCTCTGGACCTGAAATATTTTATTAATTGCTGTATGAATTAGAATCACTTCTGTAAGATCTATTTTTTCTGTTCTTTAGCCTACTCATGCATTTTTAGCATGCCCAGTAAGACAAAGAGAAATATTTAGGGATGCAATGGTTTTTTTTTTTATGTTATTGAATGATCTCTTTAGAAATTAGAGCACAAAAGAAATTTCAAAAGTTAAAAAATGTTGATTAAACTTTGATTTCCTTTTTAAAAAAAAAAAGTTAAAAAAATAAGAGTGACAATAAGTTTTCAGTGTCAACTATACATATTACCTATAAAATTAAGATTATTATATGGGTATTATATTTGTATAATACTATAAATTGGAGTCAGTATACCACAATCAGAATACAGAATACTAGAGTATTGAGTCAGAATAAATTAGTCTGGATTAAGAAAAATTCATTTATTGAGGTCAATATTATAATGAAAATATACAATTTATCCTGAAGCATTAACTTTATCCCGTGCTACTTGTTCTTCTTATTTTTTCATTTTAACAGGTGAGAATGAAGGGAAGAGAGTGCTGGCTTTATGGCAAAGTCGATTTGTTCCTTTACATCATGAAAAGCAGGAAAAAATCACCACATTTTACAAACTATTTTGCATCTAGGTGAAGCCATGTAACCAATTCCTTGTCAGTTGAGCAACTGTTACCTGAATTCGGAGTCTGCTTCTTGTATCACAGTAACAAAGAATTAAAATGCCAGCAATAAGGGGACAATAAGTATACAAAACAAATGTAGATTTTACCATGTTGACTACTTGGGAGATGTGACATTTGAGAAATATTATTGACCTGACCAGTTAAGGTGGATTATGCTAACCTGATCAGTGGCTAAGCATTTGAAGCGTGCTGCTTGTGGTATGTCCTGGCATGATGCCAGAGCCTAGTTTCTCTTATGGTTATCTATGGGTATGGAACCCATTCGTTCCCTGTCTATAAATCATTCTAACTCCTCACTTAACTGTAAGAATTTGTGCAATTTTTGTTTCATGTCATTAAAAGTAAATGTGTCCATCCTTTTTCCTTTCACCATCTCCATAGCAAGAGTGCTGACAAGGCGAGGAGCACCTTGAACTCTGTGATAAAGATAACATTGTACAGACATTGCAGGAGTGATGTTGAATGAACCTGGGTCCCTAGCACAATGCCATCTTCAAACCACTGTAGGAATGGATAGGGCCAGGCAATGTATAAAAGAGATAATACACATTTAACATGCTGAGGCAAGTGTAAAGCTTAGTTTTCTATTAGAATTTCTAAACATCTTAACAAATATGAAATTTGATCATAATAAGATGAAGAATAGTTTGCAATCCATTAAAAGTCAGTCGCAACAACACAGGAACTGTAAGCAGGAAAACTAATGTCCCTCGTTGAGCCATTGGAAAGCATTTGGGGGTATTCTCTGAAATTCTTAGAGGGAAGACCCTGTACCTCTGAAGAAGAACTATGGATTGTGGGGAAATAATAAAATCAGTGCATGTTGGTTGTTTTTTGGCAGTTCAGCAAACTTCACTAAGAGTGAGAAAATGCTAGCAAGTGATCGCAATGAAATTGAAAATAACCCAATTCTTTTGTGCTTATATTTTCTCAGCCAGCAGTATGAAATCTAAGGTGTCTAAGGATCCAGTGATACAATGCCCTACATATTGATAAAGTTAACTCAATTAACTTTTTAAAGATTTATTATTTAATTATTTCTTTTAAAGGCATGGTGACAATGAGAGAGGTAGAGACAAAGAGATCTGGTTCACTCACTCAAGTGGTCACAAAGACCAAGGCTGGACCAAAACCAAAGTCAGGAGCTAGGAGCTCCACCTGGGTCTCCCCAGAGGGCAGCAGGTGCCCAGGTTCTTGGGCCATCATCCACTGCCTTCCTAGGTGCATTAGCAGAGAGCTGGATCAGAAACACGATTGTGGGGACTCAGTCCCTCTGATATGGGATGCTGGTTTCCCAAGCAGTAGATTTTTTACCCACTACACCACAATAATGGCCCTTAATACAAATAATTTTTAAAATATTTATTTATTTATTTGAAAGGCAGAGTTACAGAGCAGAGGCAGAAGCAGAGAGAAAGAGACAGAGAGAGAGAGAGAGACAGAGAGAGACAGAGAGAGAGAAAGATCTTCCATCCACTGGGTCACTCCCCAAATGGCCACAACATCTGGAGCTGTGCCAATCTGAAGCCAAGAGCCAGGAGCTTCTTCCAGGTCTTCCTCATGGCCCAAGTCCTTGAGCCATCTTCCACTGCTTTCCCAGGCCATAGCAGAGAGCTGGATCAGAAGTGGAGCAGCAGGGACTAGAACTGGTGCCTATATGGGATGCTGGCACTGCAGTCTGCAGCTTTACCTGCTACACCACAGCACCAGCCCCCAAATAATTTTTTAACGTGATTCTGAAAAGGTAGTTATGGCAAGAGATAAATCCACAGGCTAACAGTGTTCTCCTACAGAGGTTACACTGTGTAAGTCAATTGAACAACTGAAAATCAGACTGAGATTATTCCCTTATTACCTCAGCCTATTTTCTGTTTGGCCCAAGAAAACCACTACTGTATTAGAAGAAACAGGAATGAGCAGAGCAGAAAGATATTAATTTTTTAGGCTTAAAAATATCCAGGTATTTTCTGTGCCATGACCATTGACACGTGAAATGAAGCAAACATCAGCAAATATTTGAAAAGCTCTTAAGTCAGTTGTGTTGTCAAAGAAGCCACAAGCCCTAAAACTTCCTATTCAATCAGCAGAGTCACAATTGCAACTCCATACATAACACAACTAAAAGGAACTAAAAAACAACTGATTCTCTCCAGGGATATAGCTCAGTGCTTGCCTTAGATGTGATTTGTGCAGATTAATGGAAAAAGAAGAGTCTTCCAGACAGAACTGTGCCCAAGGAGGATTCATTCAGAAAACCTGGAAGACAGCCTAACCTAGCTCAGGATTCTTCTTTGTTCCAGTTCAGCAGAGAGATTTTAATGGATCACTGACTTTTGATAGTCTCATTCCCATATTTTCTACCTCGTTGTCTATATGTTTTCCAAATTGCATACAAAAACATGTGTCAAATACAGCTCACAAGGCATTTAATTAAGAGCTGATGCACCTGATGAGGACATCTCTGAAGGTTCTAGGACTTGCAGTTGACATTTGTATGTTACAGAAATCTGGATTGTCTTTCTTGGGGGAAGAGAGACTATGTTCTAAACATGGGAAAAATGGGGCCGGCGCTGTGGCACAGTGGGTTAACGCCCTGCCCTGAAGTGCCGGCATCCCATGTGGGCGCCGGTTCAAGGCCCAGCTACTCCACTTCCGATCCAGCTCTCTGCTATGGCCTGGGAAAGCAGTGGAGGATGACCCAAGTCCTTGGGCCCCTGCACCTGCGTGGGAGACCCAGAGGAAGCTCCTGGCTCCTGGCTTTGGATCAGCACACCTCCAGTCGGTGCGGCCAATCGAGGAGTGAATCATCGGATGGAAGACCTCTCTCTCTCTCTCTCCCTCTCTCTCTCCCTCTCCCTCTCCTCTCTCTGTCTCTGTAACTCTGGTTTTCAAATAAATAAATAAATCTTTAAAAAAATAAAATAAACATGGGAAGAAGAAAATGCATTGGTATCTGTATGACCTAGAAGGTGTATTATGATAAATATTCTTTGTTCCAAATAACCAGTCTTCCTTTGTCTGCAAGCAACAGATATTTAGATCTATTAATGCATTTTTAGCTGAACACATAATTGCCAGAATATAGAATGTCTATCCAATTTTCTCAGTCTTCTTAGGTTAGCATATAACAAAGACTTGGCCAACATTATATAAGAATAAAAGTGGGCCAGCGCCGCGGCTCACTAGGCTAATCCTCCACCTGCGGCACCGACACACCGGGTTCTAGTCCCAGTCGGGGCGCCGGATTCTGTCCCAGTTGCCCCTCTTCCAGGCCAGCTCTCTGCTATGGCCCGGGAGTGCAGTGGAGGATGGCCCAAGTCCTTGGGCCCTGCACCCCATGGGAGACCAGGAGAAGCACCTGGCTCCTGGCTTCGGATCAGCGCGATGCGCCAGCCACAGTGGCCATTGGAGGGTGAACCAACAGCAAAGGAAGACCTTTCTCTCTGTCTCTCTCTCTCTCTCAATATCCACTCTGCCTGTCAAAAAAAAAAAAAAAAAGAATAAAAGTAATGTGAACTCCTCAGAAAGTTGACATAGAGTTACTGTATGACCCAGCAATTCTACTCCTACTATATAATCAAGGGAATTGAAAACATCTACACTGTTTCTCTGATCTTGGGCTGCTAAACCCCTACCTTTTCTCCTCTGTAACACTGGTTGAGCAATAACTCAGATGGTAGTTATTCAGAGAAAATGAATTAATAGAAATAAAAGGTCAGTTCTTTAAACATACATATATCTCTATACAAAAACTTGCACATGATTGTTCAGAGAAATACCATTCAAAGTAGCCAAAAATTGGAAGCAGGCCAAATATCCATCAACTGAAGAATGGATAAGTAAAATGTGGGCATATCCATATAACAGAAACTTATTTTTCAATAAAAAGGAATAATGGTACATGCTACAATATGTATATGCCTTGGACACATGCTATGTGCAAGAAGCCAGACACAAAAAGCCACATATTATATGACTTCACAGAAGCATCCAAAGTAGATAATGGATTCCAGGGATATACAGGGGAAGGAAATTGGGAGTAAGTACTAACAGACAGAACAGGTAGGAAGTTTCATTTTGAGATGATGAAAGTATTCTAGAAATAGATAGTTGTGACTGTTGCACAACTTTGTGAACATACGAGGTCATTGACGTGTATATCCTAAATTATTATTATTATTATTATTATTATTTTGGAGAGGCAGAGTGGACAGTGAGAGAGAGAGAGACAGAGAGAAAGGTCTTCCTTTTTTCTGTTGGTTCATCCCTCAATGGCCGCCGCGGCCGGTGCACTGCGCTGATCTGAAGCCAGGAGCCAGGTGCTTCTCCTGGTCTCCCATGCGGGTGCAGGGCCCAAGGACTTTGGCCATCCTCCACTGCCTTCCCAGGCCACAGCAGAGAGCTGCACTGGAAGAGGGGCAACCAGGACAGAATCCGGCGCCCCGACCAGGACTAGAACCCGGTGTGCTGGCGCCGCAGGCGGAGGATTAGCCTAGTGAGCCACGGCGCCGGCCCCTAAATTATTTTAATGTGAACTTTATGTTATATGAATTTTATCCCAGCTTGAAAAAAACAGTAGTACCAATATCCTAATCCATTCTAGCTACCCTAACAAAATGTCATAAATTGAGTAGCTTATGAACAACAAACACTTATTTCTCACAACTCTGTAGACTGAGTCCAGGATCAAAGTGCCAGAATATTCATTGTATGGTGAGTACCCACTTCTATGTTCATGGATGATAGTTTCTGTGTCCCTCCATGATAGAAAAGGCGAACAAGCTCCCTTGGGCCTCTCTCCTAGGGTACCAGTCCCATTCACAAGGATTCTTCCTCATGTACTAATCACCTCCCAAAGCTCTTACCTCCTAAGACCATCAACTGAGGAGTAAGCATTTCAACACACGAATTTTGAAAGAGGCACAAGGATTCAGACCATAGCAACTAGCAATTTCCCAGTCTTTAAGAAAAGAATCTGTCCTCCCTTTCTCTTTCCTTCAGCTCCCTGCTTGGGATACAGATGGAATGGTAGTTAATTTCTTGGATATGTAGATGAAGGCAATCACAAAGAAAAATGTAAGATAAGCACCTTTGTTTCTGGACACCAGAGAGTTATCCAACCAATCCTGGGCCAGCTCTTCCCAGTTAAGTGAAAGGAAATTAAAATAATTAAGTTCTATTTAACAAGCCTTTGTTACTCTAGGTCTCTGCGACAGCAGCGAAACATTTACTGTAATTCAAGAAATAGAAGGAATATAAAAACTTTCAAAATTGCTGGTAAGTCATTGTTACTGTCTCTCAAATCTGCCCAGCAGACATGCAGAGGTTAAGATTCTTGGCCAGTGCCGCGGCTCAATAGGCTAATCCTCCGCCTGCGGCGCCAGCACACCAGGTTCTAGTCCCGGTTGGGGTCCCGGTTGCTCCTCTTCCAGTCCAGCTCTCTGCTGTGGCCTGGGAAGGCAGTGGAAGATGGCCCAAGTGCTTGGGCCCTGCAACCTATGGGAGACCAGGAGAAGCACCTGGCTCCTGGCTTCGGATCAGCGCGATGAGCCAGCCACAGCGGCCATTGGGGGATGAACCAACGGAAAAGGAAGACCTTTCTCTCTGTCTCTCTCTCTCACTGTCCACTCTGTCTGTCAAAAAATAAAATAAAAAAATAAAAGATTCTGAACAGAATGTTGCATGAGAGCAAAGTGGTGCTGTTCTATATGACTAAGCTTGGTTGCTAGATGACCCAAGAATTGAGTCTACTGCAGACACTCACTTCCGTTATGACTTTGACTCATTTATTTTATACCCTCATCTCAGCCACATTTTTCTTACATGCAAAATGAAAATAGCAGCCTTCTGCCTAGTATGTAGCAAGGGCTCAAAAATTGGATTTTCTTAAACCTCACACTTGGGATAGCATTTGGGGTTTTGATTTTTTTTCTTGCTAGATTTGACCCTCTGTATCCAAATGTTCTGCATCTGTGGATTCAACAAACTACAGATTGAAAATATTTGTGAAAAAAAATTGCATCTGTACTGAACATGTTTAGGTTTTTCTTGACATTATTCCTTACACAGTACAATATTACTATCAATATCACATTTACATTTATTTGGTAGTAAAACTAATTTAGTAATTTTTTTTTCAGTACATGGGCGGATTACATAGGTTCTGTGCAAATACTGACATTTATGCAAGAGACTTGAACATCCAACAGATTTTGCTTTCCATCAAGAAGTCTGGGGATCACTCCCCCGCTGATACTGGGGGGTTACTGTGTGTGCAAGTTTTCTCCACAGAAATTATTATTTTTATGTTTTCTGCCTCCTAGATCCTCGATAGCTCTAAAAGTAACTGTTGGTCCTATAGTGAACAATCATTTCTTGATTGATCTTTTACATTACCAAATAGGAATAGAATGACAGCAGTCAATACTTCTTTTTTGCTATAGGAAATTGTATCAGTAACTAAATGATTAGGTAGAATAAACCAGAAATACCTGTGATAAGATTTTTTTTAAGCAGCTCAAATTAGGTAGTTTGGTGTGTACACCTTCTAGGTATAATATTGTTTCTTGAATAATCGTTATTGGTACCTATGAGACATGTAGAAACTAAACTGCAATATCCAGAAGCCTGTGTCATTTATCCCAGTGATAATGTCAAGTTACAGTTGCAAGTCAGGGAGAAAAAGCGTTAAATTACTATACTGATTGACACCTTTAAATGAATGTTAAATAAGCAATTCATCTGTCTAGATCAAAATGCAACAGGCACATTAGTAAATGAAACCTAAGAAAACATCTAATCAAAAAATTCTCTCTCTACATAATACCCTAGATTAAAAACAACCTCAAATATTCTGAACTGTAGTATAAACTGTGTTGTGACACAGTTGATTAAAATGTGACACAGTTGTGTCACAGTTGTGACACAGATTATTAAAACGCCACTTGCAACACTGACATCCTATATGGGAGCAGTGATTTGAGCCTCTGCTGCTCTGCTTCCAATCCAGCTCCCTGCTAAAGTATTTAGGAAACCAGCAGGAAATAGCCCAAGTATTTGGGCCCCTATCACTCATGTGAGACACACAGATGGAGCTCTGGGCTCCTGGTTTTGCCTTTCCCCAACCCTGGCTGTTCCGGCTATTTGGGGAGTGAACCAGCAGATGAAAGATCGATCGATCTATCTATCTACCTGCATACCTGTCTTCTTTTCAAAATGAGCCACCAAAATGAGAGATATGGGTTGAGTTCCCAGTTGGCTCTTGGTTTCAGTTCAGCGCAACCCCAGTCATTGTAGGAATTTAAGGAGTGAAGTAATGGATAGGTGATTTCTCTCTGTCTCTTGTCTCTGTCTCTGTCTCTGTATATCTGCTTCTCAAATAAATAAGTAATTTTTAAAAATAAGTAAAAACAAAACTTAATTGTTTGAATGCATGACACATTGACATGATTCAGCATTTAGAAACCTCAGAAAGTCTTACTTTGTTCCACTTTGACATAAGTATAACAATAGCTTCCTATTACAGGTTCATTGAGGGGCTTAATAACAACTGTTGTGTGTTCAAGGTATTTAGCTCAGTACCTAGCATATAAAAGACTGTTCAATAAATACTAGTGCTGAGATCTTATCCAAGAGGGCTGAATGAGGTCTAGCCGCACTAACGTAAGCTATTCTGGGGCATGAAAATAACAAATGATGCTGGCGCCGTGGCTCAATAGGCTAATCCTCCACCTTACGGCACCAGCACACCAGGTTCTAGTCCAGGTCGGGGCTCCGTATTCTGTCCCGGTTGCCCCTCTTCCAGGCCAGCTCTCTGCTGTGGCCCAGGAGTGCAGTGGAGGATGGCCCAAGTGCTTGGGCCCTGCACCCGCATGGGAGACCAGGAGAAGCACCTGGCTCCTGCCTTCGGATCAGCGTGGTGCACTGGCCGCAGCGCACCAGCCGCGGCGGTCATTGGAGGGTGAACCAACGGCAAAGGAAGACCTTTCTCTCTGTCTCTCTCTCTCACTGTCCACTCTGCCTGTCAAAAAAAAAAAAATGATGACATTTCCAGGGGTCTGACTGATAGAAATTTTTGGTGAAGAAGTGGAAAAAGAAACCAATGAAGACTCTGTAGCACAAGAGAAGAGAAGACAGAGACACCACTGCAGCGTTGCAGGCTGTAAGCCACCTCTTACCACATCAAGGTAGGAAGACATTGTGTGTGCCCTGCTGGTCCCAGTTTTAGCCAACAGGGAATTCTACAGTCACCCACCAACTTATGTCAACCTGGAGAGCTGACCAGGCTCTGAGCAACTGACAGGCTTGGAGCAGGGAAGCTACCTTGATTCCTTCCCCTTCCCTACTCCTGCAGAGCACCACACTAGGCAGTGAAAAGTCTGTTCTCCTACCAGAATCACAGATAGAGTTAGGACAATGTGTGGGGCAAAGGATAGATCCCTTGCATCCTGCAATGGTGGGAGTTTCTGGGAATGAGCCCCAGAGCTATGCTCAGGTACTCCACATGAGTTAGGGGGATTCACCTTAGCTTCTGGGGGCTAACACCAGAAGCAGGCCTGGGAAATCTGGGTAATGACTTTATGATACCTTACAACATCCAGACTGTAACAATTCATTTTAAATTTCTTGGTGCCACTGGAATCTACCCAGTGGACATAGGTAAGAATCTACCTGCATTCTACCTCTATGGATTCATACCCTCCAGAATAAAATCTGTATACCTTGTAGTCACCCTGTAGGACTGGATCAGGGTTCAATTCATATCCCTTAGTCTTAGGCCTCGAGCTGTTGGTATTATAAGCCACAAGCCCCCTTTAACTCTCCCAGCAGGACCTGAGGGAGGGTCTATCCATATCACACAGTCCTAGAGCCACAGCAATTGGTACCACAAGTCCCAGCATCACTCAGACTTGGAACTAAGTCAAAGGGCCAGACAACCTTATCTTCCTCAGCACCAAGAACAAGGCCCTGAGTATCACATTCACCAAGGAGACTGACACCAAATTCTCTACCAGCCAAAGATAGACTTTAGGAAACCATTACTCATCACAAAGCCACCCTGTTAGCCCTACAAACTCTAGCCGCCTAAACCACTGTATCACTTACAAACACAACTGACATTAAGACAAAAGAATTTTTTTTTGACAGGCAGAGTGGACAGTAGAGGGAGACAGAGAGAAAGGTCTACCTTTTTGCCGTTGGTTCACCCTCCAATGGCTGCCGCGGTAGGCGCGCTGTGGCCGGCGCACCGTGCTGATCCCAAGGCAGGAGCCAGGTGCTTATCCTGATCTCCCATGGGGTGCAGGGCCCAAGAACTTGGGCCATCCTGCACTGCACTCCCTGGCCACAGCAGAGAGCTGGCCTGGAAGAGGGGCAACCGGGACAGGATTGGTGCCCTGACCGGGACTAGAACCCAGTGTGCCGGCGCCGCAAGGCGGAGGATTAGCCTACTGAGTGATCCCTGTTAAATTTAAGAGTGGAAAAAGAGAGGGAGGAGATGTACAATTTGGGACATGCTCAATCGGATTTGCCGCAAATGGTGGAGTTAGAAATGTGCCAGGGGATTCCAACACAATCCCATCAAGGTGGCATGTACCAATGCCATCGCACTAGTCCAAGTGATCAATTTCAGCTCACAATTGATGGCTCTGTTAGGTCTAAGAGTCAAAGGGATCACACAAACAAGACAAGTGTCTGCTAATACTAACTGATAGAATCAAAAAGGGAGAGAAGGATCCAACATGGGAAGTGGGATACACAGCAGACTCATAGAATGGCAGATGTCCTAAACAACACTCTGGCCTCAGAATCAGCCCTTAAGGCATTCGGATCTGGCTGAAGAGCCCATGAGAGTATCGTAGGCATGGAAAGCCAAGGTACCATGGAAAAAAAAAAGACCTAAATGAAAGATCTCTGTGAGTGAGATCCCAGTGGAAAGAACGGGGCCATCAAAGAAGGAGGTACCTTTCTCTGAAGGGAGGAGAGAACTTCCACTTTGACTATGACCCTATCGGAATAAGATCAAAGTCAGCGAACTCTAAAGGCTTCCATAGCCCTGACAACTCATGACTAGAGCCTAGGGAGATTACTGACGCCATGAACAGGAGTGTCAAATTGTTAAGTCAGCAACAGGAGTCACTGTGTACTTACACCCCATGTGGGATCTGTCCTTAATGTGTTGTCTAATGTGCAGTGATGCTATAACTAGTACTGAAACAGTATTTTTATACTTTGTGTTTCTGTGTGGGTACAAACTGATGAGGTCTTTACTAATTATATACTGATTTGATCTTCTGTATATAAAGATAATTGGAAATGAAAAAAAACAACCTGGTGTTAAATTGGAAATGGCATAGAAAATTAATTAATTTTAAAAAAATATTATGTAGGATCTCTGTCTTTAATGTGCTGTACACTATTATTTAATGCTATAACTAGTACTCCAACGGTAGTTTTTTCACTTTGTGTTGCTATATGGGGCAAACTGTTGAAATCTTTACCTAATATATACTAAACTGATCTTCTGTATATAAAGAGAATTGAAAATGAATCTTGATGTGAATGGAAGGGGAGAGGGAGCGGGAAAGGGGAGGGTTGCGGGTGGGAGGGAAGTTATGGGAGGGGGGAAGCCATTGTAACCCATAAGCTGTACTTTGGAAATTTATATTCATTAAATAAAAGTTTAATAAAAAAAAAAGAAAGAAAACACACAAAAAAAAAAAAGACAAAAGAAATTACTCAGTGACTATGCTTTTAGGCTCTCCTAGAACCAAAGCCAAAGGAGCAAACCAAATGATGCCCTTCAACACTCCACTCTAATCAATGGACAGATCATCCAGACAAAATAAATCAATAAAGATATATCAGAGTTGAAACACACTGTGGGCAGCCACAGGCAGTCGCCCTTTTTGTTTACACTTAAACATATGAGTGGAGACATCCCAGCACGGACAATTAGGCTAAGGAGATTCCAGGAAGAGGCAGGAAGAACCATATCTCACTGCTAGACTTCTCACAAGAGATGATGTAGATAATCAGCCACACCTGAAACCTGCATTTATCACCTAGGTGTTTTATTATACCCTTGTAATCTATGATTGATAACATTTTGTGATCTATAAGCAGAAGAATCTTATCGGGAACTCTTTGTAACCCCAAAAGTCTTTTGGACATGTAAATCCTCTGTGTGCCTTCTTGTGTACAACTGGTCATGTTTAAATACTACTGGACTTGTTGAATAAATGAGCCTTGATCAGGATTTGTCTTGGCTCCATTCTTTGCGTATTTGTCCCCACATTCCCACTCTCTGTTTCAGGAAACCTGGCTCTTTGTGCTGCAGGCCGGCACAATACACTATTGAGCAAATGGAGCTAACAGACATTTACAGGACATTTCAACCAAAAGCTAGAAAGCACATCCTTCTCATCAGCACATAGAACATTTTCTAGGAAAGACAACACATTAGGTCACAAATCAAGTCTCAGAAAATTTAAAATGACTGACATCATACCATGTATCTTCTCAGATCGTAAGGAATAAAACTAGAAATCAACAACAAGAACAATAGAACACACATAATGGATATTAAATAACAATAGAACACACACTTGGATATTAAACATACTCCTGAATGATCAATGGGTCATTGAAAAATTGAAAAGGAAATTGGAAACTTTCTTGAAATAAATGAAAATGAAAACAACATATCAAAACTTTTGGGATACAGCAAAAGTGGTACTAAGAGGGAAGTTTATAGCATTAAGTGTTTACATCAAAAAAGAGAAATGTCTCAAATTAAAGATCTAATGTTACAACCTGAAGACAGGAAAATAACAACAAACCAAACCCAAACTCAGAAGGGGTCAGAAATAATAAGAATCAGAGCAAACATAAATGAAAATGAAAATTAAAAAAAAAATCAATAAAAGAAAAAGTTGTTTAAAAAAAAAAAACAGACAAACCTCTAACCAGACTAACAAAGAAAAAAAGAGAGAAAATTCAAAAAAATAAAATTAGAGATAAAAAGGAGACATTACAAATGACATCACTGAAATACAAAGGATCATAAGAAACTACTATGAGGGCTCAGCACTGTGTACTAGTGGGCTAGGCTTTCACCTGCAGCGCCAGCATCCCATATGGGAACCAGGTCATGTCCCAGCTGCTCCTTTTCTGATTCAGCTCTCTGTCTATGGCCTGTGAAAGCAGTGGAAGATGGCCCAGGTCCTTGGGCTTCTTGCACCCACACTGGGGACCCAAAGGAAGCTCCTGGCTCCTGGCTTTGGATTGGCTGAGCTCCAGCCATTGTGGCCTTTTGGGGAGAAAACCAGTTGAAAGAAGACCTTTCTCTCTGTCTCTCCCTCTCTCTGTCCTTAGCTCTACCTCTCAAATAAGTAAATAAAATCTTTTAAAAAGAGACTACTATGAAGAACTATATGCTAAAAAACTGGAAAGTCTTGAAGAAATGGACAAATTCCTAGATTCGTATAACTTCCCAAGATTAAATCAAGAAGATATGGACAACCTAAACAAGCCCAGAATAAGCAATGAGATTGAAGCAGTAATCAAAAGACATCCATCAAGGGAAGTCCAGAGAACTGATGCCTTGACTACTGAATTCTACAAAGCATTCAAAGAGGAAGTAACTCCAGTACTCTTCAAACTATTCCAAAATATGGAACAGGATGGAACTTTGTCAAACACTTTCTATGAGGCCAGCATCACTTTGATACTAAAACCAAATAAAGATGCAACACAAATACTACCAACCTAAATCCTTGATGAACATAGACACAAAGATTCTCCATAAAATACTAGCAAATCAAATCCAAAATCTCATCAAAAAGATCATACATCATGATCAACTGAGATTTATTCCAGAAATGGAAGGACGATTCCACATTCACACATCAATAAATGTCATAAATCACATAAACCAAATGAGGATCAAAAATCATAAGGTTTTCTCTGCAAATCTCAATAGATGCAGAGAAAGCATTTGATATAATTCAACACCCCTTTAAGATAAAAACTCTCCAGAAATTAGGTATAAAAGGAACATTCCTCAAAATTATAAAGGCTGTATATGGCAAAACAACAATCAATATCATAGTAAATTGGGAAAATATGAAAGCATTTCCTCTCAAATCTGGAATAAAACAAGGATGTCCACTTTCACAACTCTTACTCCATATAGTACTGTTAGAATTGATAAGCCAATTCAGTAAAGTTGCAGGTTACAAAATAAACATTAAAAAAGTAGCATTTTTGTATGCTAATAATGAACTCACAGACAGAGAGATCAAGAAAAAAATACCATTCATAATAGCCACCAAAAAAGTCAAATACTTAGGAATAATTTAATCAAAGAAATGACAGATCTACAATGAAAATCATCAAACATTGATGAGAGAAATCATCAAGGACACAAAAAGATGGAAAAAAATTCCTTGTTCATGAATTGGAAAAATCAACATCATTAAAATGTCTATACTGGGGCCAGCACTGTGGTACGGCGGGTTAAAAGCCCTGGCCTGAAGCGCCAGCATCCCATATTGGTGCCAGTTCTATTCCTGGATGCCCCTCTTCTGATCCAGCTCTCTGCTGTGGCCTGGGAAAGCAGTAGAAGATGGCCCAAGTCTTTAGGCCCCTGCACCCACGTGGGAGACCTGGGAGAAGCTCCTGGCTCCTGGCTTAGAATCAAGACAGCTCCGGCCATTGCGGCCATCTGGGGAGTGAACCAGCAGATAAAGACCTCTCTCTCCATCTCTACCTCTCTATGTAACTCTGTCTTGCAAATAAATAAAATAAATCTTAAAAAAAATAAAATGTCTATACTACCTAAAGCAATCTATAACTTCAATGCAATCCCAATCAAAATACCAATGGTTCTTTATAGAATTAGAAAAAGAAATCCTAAAATTCATACAGAATCACGAAAGACTCAGAATAGTCAAAGCGATTCTGAACAACAAAAACCAACTGGAGGCATCACAAGATCTGATTCAAAGCATACTACAAAGCTATCATAATCAAAACATCATGATACTGGCCAAAAAAACTGATACGTAAATCAATGGAACAGATAAGAATCCAGAAATTAATCCACATACATACTGCTAACTGATTTTTGACAAAAGTGCTCAGCTCATACAGTGGATAATCTATTAACAAATGGTGTTGGCAAAACTGGATTTATATATGTAGAAGAATGAAAACTAGACCCATACTTCTCACCTTATACAAAAATCAACTCAAAATAGATCAAAGACTTGAGATTAAGAAGTTTCTGGAAGAAAATGTAAGAGATACAGTCCACGACATTGGTGTAAGGGATGACTTCTTGAACAAGATCCCCAAAGCACAGGCAACAAAGCAAAACTAAACCAATGGGACTGTATCAAACTTACAAGCTTTTGCACAGCTAAGGAAACAATCAATAGGATGAAGAGACATACAACAGAATGGGAAAAACTACTGCAAATCATGTGACAAAGGATTAACATTCCAAACATATCTGCAACTTTAAAAACTAAAAACTCAACAACTGGGGCCTGCATTGTGGCCTAATGGGTTAGACCCTCACCTGTTACAGCATCTCATATGGACACCGGTTCAATCCCCAGTTGCTCCACTTCCAATCCAGCTCCCTGCTAATGGCCTGGGAAAGCAGCAGAGCATGGCCAAGTGCTTGAGTCCCTGCATCCATGTAAGAGACATACAAGAAGTTCCTGGCTCCTGGCATCTGGCTGTTCCAGCCATCTGGGAAGTGAACCAGTAGAATGAAGACCTCTCTCTTTCTTCTCCCTGTCTCTAACTCTGCCTTTCAAATAAATAAACATATTTTTTTCAAAGATTTATTTATTTTTATTTGAAGTCAGAGTTACACAGAGAAAGAAAGAGAGAGAGAGAGAGAGAGAGAGAGAGAGGTCTTCCATCCGCTGGTTCACTCCCCAATTGGCCACAACAGCCAGAGCTGGGCTGATCTAAAGCCAGGAGCTTGGAGCTTCTTCCAGGTCTCCCACATGGGATGGTCCAGGGACTTGGGCCATCCTCTACTGCTTTCCCAGGCCATAGCAGAGAGCTGGATCGGAAGTGAATTAGCCGAGACTCAAACCGGCGCCCATATGGGATTCCAGCACTGCAGGCAGCGGCTTTACCCTCTATGCCACAGTGTTGGCCCCAACAAATCTTTTAAAAAAAAAAAACCCTCAATACAATGAAACAACCAATATAGTTGAGAAATGAGTTAAGAACTTCATTAGACATTTCCCAAAAGAATACAAGTGGCAAAAAAATATATGAAAAATTGCTTGAAATCACTAGCCATCAGGGAAATGTAAATTAAAACCACAATGAGATAAAACCTCACCATAATCAGAATGTCTAAAACCCAAAGGACAGAGAGTAACAAATGCTGTCAAGGGTGTAGACAAAGGAGAACACTTATACACTGTTAGTGGGAATGTAAATTAGTGCAGCCACTGTGGAAAACCATACGGAAATTTCTTTAAACTCTAGAAATAGACTTGTCATATGATCCAGCAATCTCACTACTTGGTATATAACGAGTGTACTTGTATATACTCAAAAGACTTGAACACATTGTATCAAAGAGATACATACACCACCATGTTTATAGAAGCACTGTTCACAACAGCCTAAATTTGGAATCAAACAAAGAAGGAGGTTGGGAAAGAGAAAGGGGAAGGCAGGGAGGAAGGAAATATATTATATTCTTAGAATTATGCTTACAAATCCCACTGACTCTATTAAAACTTATTAAAATTTTAAATAATTAAAAAAACTAGACCTTAGACATAAAAAATACTAGTTCTTATTTTTATTATCAATATCACATATATGTTTACTGGAACCTTTTATTTTCCAGTGATATTTTTATTTAAAATTATTGAATGCAATAAAATATTAAGTCAACTTCAAACAGAAACCACTCAGTAGCTACACAATAGAAAAACACTTTTAACGGGAGCCCTGATTAATTCCTATTAGTGATGCATTTACTGCCCTCTGGTGGCTTTGTCCCTAACAACAGAACCATTGCTAAGGAAATGGAGACACTCAAAAAAATTAAAGACCAAACCTTTTACCAGATTTTGAGAAAAGACCTGTGTGACAATCAGAGGAGCCATTGAACATAAGCAGTGAAATCCTTCCATGTGATTCTGAGAAACTAAATATCTTTCCAACATAAAATGACAGTTGCTGAAAATTCTGGTGCTTATAAAGAATTCATTTGGGGAACTTTTAAATCAGGAAATCAGGAGACTCTTACAAGAATAGTTTTTGCTAACATTTGAAAACTTTCCCAAGTGAGTTTTGAAAAAGCCCTAAAATTAGATCAGCTTTTAATAGAGTTGTTCACGATACACACCTGGCCAAGATTATAGAATGTGTATCAATCCTCTGTTCCAGGAATTTCAAGTTAATTTCTTTTTTTTTATTTATTTATTTTTATTTTTATCTTTATTTTTGACAGGCAGAGTGGACAGTGAGAGAGAGAGACAGAGAGAAAGGTCTTCCTTTGCCGTTGATTCACCCTCCAATGGCCGCTGCGGCCAGTGCGCTTGCGGCTGGCGCATCGCGCTGATCCGAAGCCAGGAGCCAGGTGCTTCTCCTGGTCTCCCATGGGGTGCAGGGCCCAAGCACTGCACTCCCGGGCCACAGCAGAGAGCTGGCCTGGAAGAGGGGCAACTGGGACAGAATCCGGCGCCCCGACCTGGACTAGAACCAGGGGTGCCGGTGCCGCAGGTGGAGGATTAGCCTAGTGAGCCGCGGCGCCAGCCTCAAGTTAATTTCAATGTTCCAGGAACCATCAGTCTTGGCAAATCAATAAGATAAAAAGTATAGGGGAGTATACAGATCAATGGATTTAGGAGATATTTGTGGTATGCCAGGTTAATGCCAGATTGAGTCCTGGCTGCTCCTCTTCCTATCCAGCTTCCTACTAATGCTTCTGGGAAAGCAGATGAAGACAACCCAAGTACCTGGTGCCTGCCATCCATGTAGGAGACCAGGAAGAAGTTTTTAGCTTCTGGTTTCCACCTGGTCTGGCCTTAGCTGCTGGAACCATTTGGGGATACAATCAGCAAGTGAAAGATACCTATTTCGTTTTCTCTCTCTCCCCATCCCTCCCTCCCTCCCTCCCTCCCTCCCTTCCTCTCTCCTTCCTGCTCTCCCTCCCTCTCTCTCTCTCCCCTTCCCTCCCTCTCTCTCTGTTCCCCTCCCTCCCTCCCTCCCTTCTTCCCTCCCTCTCTCCCTTCCTCCCTCCCTCTCTCTCTCTCTGTGTTTGTTCCTCCCTCTCCTCCTCCTCTTTTTGTCACTCTACCTTTCAAATAAATAAATACATAAATCTTTTTAAAAATGAGTTAACTGATTTGTAACAGTGGAAAACATCTTTAAAAGATATTGAGGTTACATCACAAATAGAACTGATTTATTGTAGGAAACTTGTTTTTATTAATCCGAAGAAATCTCTGCGGTTAAATTTCTAATCACATCATTTCTAATATGTATTTTAAATATTAGTGTATAATGATGTTTCCAATTTATGTAACTGATTATTTTTCAGCAGAAATCTTTTAAAAATGTTTTTATTCCAGTTGCATGGTTTATTATTCTGACTCACAGCTCTTCTTAAAAATACTGTTAAGATTTGTTTATTGATTTGAAAGGCAGAGGTACAAAGGGAAAGAGAGAGACAACGAGAAAGAGGTCTTTCATCTCCTGGGTGTCCCCCCTAATGATCCCAATGGCCGGGATGGGCTAGACCAAAGCCAGGAGCCTGAAACTTCCTCTGGGTCTCCCATGTGAGTGGCAGGTGCCCAAGCACTTCGGCTATTTCTACTGACATCCCAGGCTCATTAGCAGACAGCTGGATCAGAAGAGGAGTAACCGAGACTTGCACCTGGGCTCACATGGATTGCTCGCATCGCAGGGAGCAACTTAACACACTGTGCCTCGATGTGGGCCCGGATTCAGAGCTCTTGTGTAAATGTTAAGTGATGCTCATCTCTCATATCTTTCTGTTTTTTAAGTTTAAGTTATTATATTGTAGTGACAATTTAGAATCTATAAATATAAGTCTAGTTTTATAACCTCTTACACGTTTATAAAACAAAATCATAAATAATGAATGAGCATGATCCACCTAACTTTAACAAAGTTAAGTTTGTAATGGGCACCAAACTGTTTATGCAACCAGTATAGGCAATAGCAAATATTGTTTGTATCAAATAGGATGCTGCTCTGGGGAAGGCTTGTTGGAAGGCAACTGGTCTCCACAACATGAATTGGAGGGGTCTCAATTCTCCCATTCTATCTACTCACAAAATATCCGTGAATCTTTGTTTCCTGTTAAATATCTCAACATCCTTTGAAATCTTATTCACAAATAGGCCCTATAATTTAACTATATGCAGTTTCTTATCTTCTCTGAACTACTTTCTGACCCTTGGGATCTCTATCAGTGAGACTCTGATCAACGATGAATTAATTGGAAGATTATCTCTGCGTATTCCAACCTGTATGTCTATGCCGCAGTACAAATCCCAACACTGATAATGTTGCAACTTAATTTGTATGCACTATGACCACTGGCTAATATATACTTTGCCTACATAAGTTTTAAAACATACCCATACATTTTCAACAACTCATTGCACTAACAGGTAGTGTCACTCTGCTCTCCTTTTAAATCACGCCTGGCCTTAGTGACTCACTAATCATCAGTGAAGTGCAGTAGAAGTGACACTGTGTGACTCCTGAAGCTGGGCCATTAAACTCGATACTGTTTGTACCTTGCTCACTGGAGCGCTCAAGGTTGACTCATGAGCGAGCATAGAAGAAAAACTACCCTGACACTGCCATGACATGAAGACCCCCAGTCCACTGGAGAAACCCCATAGAGATCCTCAGGTTGAAAGATCCAGCTGCTGGCCCAATGCCCAATACCTTTGTGGCATCAAAGTGCCTTCAGCTTAACTTTGGAGTCACGTGGCTTAGTCCCGTGGTGCTGTGTCCTTACCCTGGTGATCAATGCATTTTCAGAGATGTTAGCAAGAAACATAGTTGTTAGCACAGTTCCAATATGTCTAAATATCAGAAAAACAAGCTCAGAGTCGTTATGTGCATACAGACACACATACACACAATTTGGTATAAAACAGTGGCCACAAGCCTTTTAATGTCCTCTAGGGGAAACCTTGAACAGGAATCAAATTTTTAAAAGCGGGCACTCTATCGTTGCGCAATTTGTCTAATGCTAAATATGTATCTTTACATCTAGAAAGGGGTGGAGACTAAAGGGATATTTTATGTTTGCTATTTTCTGACATGCATTATTAATTTAGTCATTTGCACTTGTATTTGTTTAGCAACTCGCCAAGGAAAGCTTCTGGTGGGAGTGATTATAACTGAACAGCAGTAATTTGGCTGAATTTGTTAAAAAGAAGATGAATAGAAGGGGGTAACCGCCTACCTTCCCATATCAGTCTCAAACTAAGTAATTAAAATCCACTAAATAGCTTTTATTTTACACTTAACAATAGAATGCTATAATATGCAAATTGTTGCTGTTCCAAAATTGTTAAAGAAAATAACCTGAGCCAGATTTGACATGTGCTGAGCTTTATAAACTTCCAAAATGAAGACCACGTGCATCCCGCCTTTCTTTACATGAGTCCAAAACCCTAAAAAGAATAAAGTAATTCTCCTTGAAATTAGATTCTGATCGCATTCAAAACACCTTTTCTGTTCATGCAACCAAAAGTTTTATTCTTTCCAACCTACAAATATTCATGTAAATCTCTCTTTATGACACAATTGTTTTTTTGTTTTGTTTTGTTTTTTGACAGGCAGAGTGGATAGTAAGAGAGACAGACAGAGAGAAAGGTCTTCCTTTTTGCCGTTGGTTCACCCTCCAGTGGCCGATTCAGCCGGCGCATCATGCTGATCCAAAGCCAGGAGCCAGGTGCTTCTCCTGGTCTCCCATGCGGGTGCAGGGCCCAAGCACTTGGGCCATCCTCCACTGCCTTCCCGGGCCATAGCAGAGAGCTGGCCTGGAAGAGGGGCAACCGGGATAGAATCCGGCGCCCCAACCGGGACTAGAACCCGGTGTGCCGGCGCCGCAAGGTGGAGGGCACCGGTTCTGTCCCGGTTGCTCCTCTTCCAATCCAGCTCTCTGCTGTGGCCCAGGAAGGCAGTGGAGGATGGCTTAAGTGCTTGAGCCCTGCACCCGCATGGGAGACCAGGAGAAGCACCTGGCTCCTGGCTTTGGATTGGCACAGCACACCGGCCATAGCAGCCATTTGGGGGGGGGGGGGGACCAATGGAAGGAAGACCTTTCTCTCTGTCTCTCTCTCTCACTGTCTAACTCTGCCTGTCAAAAAAAAAAAAAAAAAAAAAAAAAGGAGATGCTGGGTTTAGAAACAGGAAGAAAGTAAGTGTGCTTGCCTCCTAGGAGTTTGCTGTGTTATCTGAACATGAAGACATGTTCACTATGAAGGCAAGTGAAAGTTAACGTCACACACCTAAGGTCAATGTGCAAAGGCAATAGGATTGTGTTAATTGTGTGAAAACTTAACAGTTTAAAATATATATCATTATTGATTTTCCCACTGTCCAGCACTCAGTGCTGCATTAGGTACAAATACCATGAATATTGGTTTTATGTTATGAAGAATAATGTCATCTAGTATTAACTGTTCTGTGTTTGAGAAACCGTTTTGAATACTGCATACACTGTGTGAACTGAAAATTAGTATGACTCTAGGGCTGGCTTCAAACACTAACATGTTAATATCAACCCATGATTAAATAAATAATCCCCAAATTGATAGGAGCATAATTTTACAGGGGTAAATAAACTTATTTTTTCTTATGTTTTGGAGATGGATAAAAATAATTCTATTTTTAAATAGAATGATGTTTACTTTTTTCTCTTTTATCATATTCATGATTCCTGAACAAATTCCACATTTTTTCCTTCTGTAGTATTATCAAATTTTCTTCCTTTAACAAACCTGGAACTATGGATATGTATCAACATGTACATAATTCTACATATCCATCCTCATGGCATCTCCCCTCTGTCATGCAGTTGTCCTCATTATTGGTGGGATTGTATAAGCTATCATAAAATGCACAAGATGTAAACTACCTTAAATAGAAATGGCCTGCAGCATCATCTACATTAGTTCTAATAATCATTTTCCCAGGTATAAAGTTCAAGCTTCTTTGCATAATTGATTTGACTTCATAGTTCATTTTTTATCTACTATAAAACATTAAATAAAGAAACTCATAATAAGTAAATAAGTACACTGAGCTTCTTCTCAAGTGATTTTTAAAGGTAACACCTTTTAAGATCAATATTATTAACTCACTAACTTCTATAACAGCTTTATTCATTATGAAATCATTTGGTGTTAATGCAGGTGTCAGTTTTCTGGAGAGCAGTGATAACAGGTAATAACAAAATGATGAGATACACTTCTGAAGATACAAACAGGTCACAGCTTTCATAAAAACAATGTGTCCATTTAATAGCCAATTGGAAAGGAAGATATTAAATGCTACAAAGCCCAGAAGGCTGCTTACTGATTTAGAAACACCCGGCGAGGAAGCATGCAGTCTTTGAGCATCTCTGCTCATTCTCCTAAACTGAAGGTTTAAGCAGGAAGTCTGAGTTTTTAAGTAAAATGATATAATACCAAAATCAATTTTTAACAATTCCTATTCCTCTTCTTGTACCATCCTTCATCCTTCTGCACACAGGTGCCTTAATTCCTCACTCTTGTCTTAGCTCCAAAAACTCACATCAATGACATGAAACACCATTTATTCAAAGGACAACAGAAATGGCAGCATTTTGTAATCAAGTACAGATCCGGCCTTCATGTGGGATGCCCATGTTTTCTAAAGCTATAAAATAAGGTCATTGAGATTATGCTAAACTAAAATTACAGCATGAGTCTTCAGACAGGGAGAAAATGTTTTAAGAAAATCATAGAGCTAAGATTGGAATTCGGGAAAATAACAGCAAGATGTCTTATCCACAGAATAACTGTTATCAGACTTTGGTTCCCATTCTCACTCTCGCCCTCAAAATATCATTGCCTTGAATCTTTTGCATTCTCCTGCATACAACACAGGAGTTCTATTTTCAGGCCATTAGTCCTTTCCTAACACAACCTAAGTATTTGATACTTTAAGACTGGTACTATGCATTCAGCACCATTTTTCCTACTTCTCATTACCATCCATTCAATAAAAACTAATGATCTTCCTCACTAACTCATTTCTATTATCACAAGTGACTTCAGAATCGAAAATAATTATCAATACATAATTCCATACTTAAAGTCCTGCAATTTCATCCTCTATGATGTTCAACTATGTTCAATTCTGTCACTAACTCACCTGAACACTTGCTAGTCATATAACCCAAAATAAATTTGGATGTTCAGGAATTTTCAACGATAACAACATTTTTCAATCTCATTCAAGCTAAAACCCTGAAAATAGTACAAAATATTTTGTAAATATGTAGGAATATTGGCAGAGACACAAAGTACATCATTTTAAAGACACTTATTTACTAAGTGGACTTCTCTATGCGTGACATTATATTTCATGCTAAGAAAGCCATACGGACCTGAGTATCCCATGTTTGGCAGTCTTACATGTTATATTTCAAATATAAAATATACTTAGTGAAAAATAAGGGGGAATGATATTTGACACCAATATTTAAATATACAGATTAGGGATGTTGGAATACTTTTTTCAAAGGCATAGTAAAAACACCTTGTCTGGAAAACCTGAAATAAAATGAAATTTACATTATAAGATCAAAGTGCCTTCTTTTCTACAGGGGGACTTCAAAATGTATATGGTGGATGGAATTAAAATATGAATTTTCCATGAACATTTTGAAACCCACTGATATTATGCTCTGTTACCTAGATCAATAGTCACCAGTATATTATAGTGCAAGGACTAAAATATCTTTTTTAGTACATGATATACAAATATAAAAGTATATAACACAAAATCGCATATATCATAGGTATTCAACAAAAGTTAGTTTAATATGAATATATGCTAGGCACATAAAATTCTGGATTTACAGCAAACTGCAAGTACTATATGGATAAACACAAAAATGAACTTCATTATTTTATAATTTAAATTTTGTAAACAGGAGATTTTGCAAATAACTATGAATGCATACTATTTTGTCTTTGGAAATATAATCAACATTGGTTTCCATTCTCACTCTCACCCTCAAATATCAATGTCTTGAGGCTTTTGCATTCCGCATACACAGTAAGAGATAACTCGTGTAGATTTGAGCAGATATGTGGCTTTAACAAAACAGCTGATAGCAAAAGAGTGACTGTTTTCAAAGTATTTTGTCCAAGACTACTAAACTGAGGCCATGGAGAATTTATGAGCACAACAGAATTTCAGACAGGAAAATAACAGATGAGCTTTCGTACTTCTCACTTTTTCCCTTATATTTGTTGTACTAATTTAATGCAAGGCTTCAAAAGCATAAAGGAACTTGCATGGTCAGGACTCTTTAAGGCAGGTTCTTTGCAATAGAACGCAGTGTGGGTAGAAGTACCACAGGCCTGAGAGCAGCAGCAGCAACCGCAGAATTTTGTCTGCTCAGGGTTGCTCCACTTGTGCTTGCCTAGATTGTCCAAAGAAATGAAGGCATTTCTTCTTATAATTGTTTAATCTGAATAAATTTTAATTTGCTTACTATGACTCAGTGAAGTGGCTACCAGCCCTATAATTCAAATGTATATTTTTTGTTCTAATCAGTATTTAAAAATTAGAATTGGATTTCAGTAAACAATATTGGAATCTAAGAATCTAAACATTCATGCATTGTATGCTAATAATGTTTGTAATCTTTTATATTTATTAGGGACTTTAAAATTTGATCTAGAACATATATGCAAAGCTACATTTTATCTTAACAGAAATTTGAAAAAAAGTGTTACAACTTCAAAATATATTAAATTCTCAAATTGCTTTTATATTTTTTCCTTGTAGAAGGACAAACTTCAACAGTTACTCTTAAATGTCACTAGTTAGTTACTGTTTCTAATGCTTATTTCAACCTTTCTCAGTGTGAGAAAAACAATTTTAAAACAGATTGGAAAAAATATAAATGAGGTTTGAAAACAGTTGGTTGATACTGTAGTAAAGGACAGATGCTGTGAAACAGTCTCACACATGATGCAGGCTTGTTTTCCAGTGCCTAAAGGCAGACATGATGCTTCAAACAAACAGTCTGGAAGTAATGATCAAGTTTAAGAAAATGTACAGTTCTTAAGAAAACTGAATGAACTTATATCAATGCAAAATATTCAATTTCATTCAAATGACTTTTTTATCTTCCTTTATCAATGGTAAATCTGTCTATAAATTCTTGTGTTGTCTACATACTTTTCTTTGCTCGTGACAGAAACTGTCCAAAAGCAATCTCAAGGTTTGATCTACTCATAATAGCTAATATCATTTTTCAGAAAGTAAAATACAATAGGTAGATATGATAAGAATTTTAAAATATCTCCTTGACAGACTTATTCCTTGAGGAAAATTATTTTTTATTTTTTGTATTGAAAAGCACAGATTTTAGATAAATTATCTAAATAATGTCATCAATTCCACACTTAAAGTTGACTGCATAACATTTGTTTCAACAGTTGTACTGCTGAGAATTCTGTAGAATAATTAAGGAAATGTATTTCAAGATTCAAGAGATGATAATGTACATCAAAAGATAGGAATAAAATAATATGCCTAAAAATAGTATGTATAGTGACACAGGCACACACACCCTACCTTATCATGAAGGATAGTTTCCAAGACATCCAGTGGATACTTGAAATCACAGATAGAAAGAAAACCTGCAATTTAATGTTTTACCATCTTAACAAGCAGTTATCATGTACTATGCCTATAACTTTTGCAGCTGCGGGTATGACATTAAAACTAGAACAGGGAGACAGGGAGACATCTTGTAGATGGTGGCTAAGTTGTACCAATAATCATCTCCCCACAGAATCCAATTTGAACAGATTTTCACACAATAAATCACCTTCACCAGAACTATGAAAGCCAAATGAGAGATCACAGTGCCAGTTTATATTACAATACCAAGAAAAGATGAAATGAAGAAATCTAGAAGGAAAGAGTTACCTGTGTCACCTCTCCCCCAACCCTAAGGAACAGTATGGAGGGCAACAAGGAGAGAGATGCCTCTCCTCTTTCTTGTGGGAGGAAGAGGGAATTACATCCAGACCAAACACCTGAAATCCAATACCAGTCCTGTCATGATAAAAACCAGTGCCAGAGAATGACCCATGATACCTACCCCCAAGAACCATAGCTGCAGACTGTTTTAGACTCTCCTTATCCAAGTGGATAAGGAAATATCTCTATCACTGTCATCCCCATATTTTCTTTTCTTTTTATTATTATTTTTTTTGACAGGCAGAGTGGACAGTGAGAGAGAGACAGAGAGAAAGGTCTTCCTTTTGCCGTTGGTTCACCCTCCAATGTCCACCACGGTAGGCGCGCTGCGGCCGGCGCACCGCGCTGATCTGATGGCAGGAGCCAGGTGCTTCTCCTGGTCTCCCATGGGGTGCAGGGCCCAAGCACTTGGGCCATCCTCCACTGCACTCCCTGGCCACAGCAGAGAGCTGGCCTGGAAGAGGGGCAACCGGGACAGGATCGGTGCCCCGACCGGGACTAGAACCCGGTGTGCCAGCGCCGCAAGGCGGAGGATTAGCCTAGTGAGCCGCGGCGCCGGCTCATCCCCATATTTTCTAAGATAGCAGAGCCAGGTTCCAGCCAATGAGGAGTGAGAAAGGAAAGTAAACTTAAGACTTTGCATTGGAGCCAAAAGCTGGGGCTACCAGCATTTGAGAAAGCCCATAGGCCTCTACTTCCAAGCCAGAACTTGTAGAGGAAGTCTATAGAACTGCCCTTGCATTAGGCAGAGATCTTTGTCCTGATGAGACAGATTCATTTTATTGGGTATCACCACTAGGCTCCTGTGGATCTGGTAGGGACAACTAAGATTGAATAGGGTCTTATGAGACCCAAATGAGCGCAGTTTAGTATAAGCCCGTGTAGATAAGAGACTTCTCTTATCATCTGTTCCCCAATCTTGGGTAGGCAGCAAGAAACCACAAAACCATGTCTTGGGACTCAGTGCCAGCTGTGGTGATAAAGCCCAACACTGGGCATATCCTAATTGTCCACATCCCCATGTCAGTACCTATGAATTGAACTCTGGACTTGCTTTGGTAACAAGTATAATCTGGTGGCTCCAGTTGATTGGCTTGTATTGCAGCTGGCTTGTATTGCTGGTTGTTGCAGCCTGATAGTATGATTTCACCACAGTGGCAGACAAAAAAATGACAAGGTTTGCTTTGGTTCTATCACCATGCTCCACTCATCTCAGCAGTCTGAAAGCTCTGAGTATGATGTCCCATTGCAGCATTGTGGCCATAGTTCTAGGTATCTGGGACTTCCTCAGTTCCAGGAGGAGGCTTCCAAGGGGAAAAAAACCTCGTTTTATATACTTTTCATGTTCATTCTGATCATCACACTAGCTATAGATTTGGGACGAGTGTGGGCTTGGCACATCTCTAGAACTGAAATGCTGACAGCACACCAACAGTGGATCCACAGTAAACCTTGACTTGGGGTGTCGAATAGTGCTGAAATAACAGAAGTTCCCACAGAATCAAAGATAAGTTGAATTTCGTGAAGTTCAGTAACAAAGCCAGACTCCAAAGACTTGAAAAAATAACTAATTGTTCAATGCACAGATGACATCATATGCCAACAGGCATCAACATTCAGAAAACAATATCCTGACCAAAAGAGCAAATAAAGTTGGAGAAACCAACACATAGGAACTGACATTTTCAAGCGCTTGTATGAAGAATTCAGAATAGCTATTTTAAGGGAAATCAATAAATTCCAAGAGAACACCAAGACATGATTTAATACTCCAGCAGAGAGAGTTGGCAGAGAGATGGAAATAATTTTTAAAATTCAACCAAAAAAACACTTCAAATGAAAGTGCACTAATCAAAACTTAAAAAGTAATAGCAGAAGGCATCAATAGCAGAATAGATCAAATAGGATAAAGAATTTGTCAGTTCAAAAAGATACCATTTAAAAACACAGATAACAACAACAAAGAGTCAAGAACAATGAGGAAAGTTTATGAGAAATTTGGGAAAGCTTGTGAAGAATAAATACCAAGTTAATGCACTTCAAAGGAACTTGAGAATACCAAAGGAACAGAAACCTAGTCAAAGAGCTAATAACAAAAATTTTCCCAAACCTAGAGATAAAATACAACTATCCAGGTACAGTAAGGTCAAAGATCATCAGTCAGATTTAACTCAACCAAGTCTACCCAAGATGTATTATAATCAAGTCAAGCGGCTTTAATTCCAAAATAGCTTCATATAATAAAAATTTTTATGCTTCATTGTATAAATATGGAGCAAAAAATACCTGTAAAGACAGCAAAAATAATATGCAGGAAATCAAAACACATTACTGAAAATCATTTAACCACAGATAAGATTATAAGAATATGAGGAACAAAGAAAAGAAACATGAAAAAGAACCCTAGAAAGTGAGAAGCTTATTGCAATTGCAATAGCAAGATATTACCCATCAATATTTACCATATAAGTAAATGGATTAAATTTTCTAATTAAAAGACATAGAGTGGCTGAACAGATTTACACAAATAAGATCAAACTATATGCTGCTTATAACAAACTCAGTTCATCTCTAAAGACACCATAGATAAAAAGTAAACAGATGAAGTAAGATATCCCAGGAAAATGGAACCCAAAAGAATCAAGGAGTGGCCATAATTACATACTATATGTATTAAATTAAGAAACAGTAAAAAGTAAATAGAAGAGTGGGAATAAGAAAGGGAGGAGATGCACAGTTTGGCACATGCTCAATCGGACTTGCCCCAAATGGTGGAGTTAGAAACGAAACGTGCCAGGGGATCCAATTCAATCCCATCAAGGTGGCATGCACCAATGCCATCTCACTAGTCCAGGTGATCAATTTCAATTCACAATTGATCACACTGATAGGTCTAAGAGTCAAAGGGATCACACAAACAAGACTAGTGTCTGCGAATACTAACTGATAGAATCAAAAAGGGAGAGAACGATCCAACATGGGAAGTGGGATACACAGCAGACTCACAGAATGGCAGATGTCCTAAACAGCACTCCGGCCTCAGAATCAGCCCTTAACGCATTTGGATCTAGCTGAAGAGCCCATGAGAGTATTTTAGGCATGGAAAGCCAAGACACTCTGGGAAAAAAAAGAGGACCTAAATGAAAGGTCTCTGTGAGCGAGATCCCAGTAGAAAGAACAGGCCATCAAAGAAGGAGGTACCTTTCTCTGAAGGGAGGAGAGAACTTCCACTTTGACTATAACCTTGTCTAAATAAGATCGAAGTCAGCAAACTCAAGAGGCTTACATAGCCTGGGAAACTCATGACTGGAGCCTAGAGAGATTTCTGATGCCATAAACAAGAATGTCAAATTGTTAAGTCAACAACAGGAGTCACTGTGTACTTACTCCTTATGTGGGATCTCTGTCCTTAATGTGTTGTCCAATGTGAATTAATGCTATAACTAGTACTCAAAGAGTATTTTACACTTTATGTTCTGTGTGGGTGCAAACTGATGAAATCTTTACTTAATATATACTAAATCGATCTTCTGTATATAAAGATAATTGAAAATGAATCTTGATGTGAATGGAATGGGAGAGAGAGCGGGAGATGGGAGGGGTACGGGTGGGAGGGAAGTTATGGGGGGGGGGACGCCATTGTAATCCAAAAACTGTACTTTGGAAATTTATATTTACTAAATAAAAGTTAAAAAAAAAAAAAGAAATAGTAAAAAGAGACAAGATGAGGCATTATATAATAGTAAAGGGTTCAATTCAACAAGAGGAAATAAAAATCATAAATATATATGCACTCAATATTGGAGCACCAAAATATACAAGCAAATATTAATAGATCTAAAGGCCAGTTGTGGCCACTTGGAGAGTGAATCAGCAGATGGGGGTTCAATTTCTCTCTTTCTCTCTCTCTCTTTCTCTCTCTATGGCTTACTGATACATAAAATAAACAGAAATTTCCTTTAAAAAGAACAAAACAAACCAAACTAAAAATTAGTAGAAAGAAATAACAAACCTTAAAAAAAAACAAATGACTAGGGATCAAACATTGTGGCACAGAGTGGTAAGCCACTTCTTGCAGCATGAGCATCCCTTATCAGAGGTGATGATGACCCAAGTACTTGGGTTCCTGCCATCCATATGGGAGATCCAGATTGAGTTTCTGGCTGCTGACTTTGGCATGGCATATCTCTGAGTGAATCAACAGTTGGAAAATCATCTCTTTCTCTCTCTCTCTCTCTCTCTCTCTCTCTCTCTGTCTTTCTGCTTTTCAAATCAGCTGATCAATAAATTTCTAAAATAAGAAATAGCCGAATGACTAAAAATATACAAAAATCAACTAAATTAAAAGCTTTTATGTGAAAAGATAAACAAAATTGATATTCTCTTATTTGGAATAACTGGAATAAAATGAAAGAATTCTTCAATAAATGAAAGAAGAAATGGAAAGAGAGACATTGCAAATGATACTACAGAAATGCAAAATATCATTAGAGGTAATTATGAACAACTATGGGGCAACAAATTTGATGATCTAGAAGAAATGGAAAAATCCCTAGAGAGATACACATTTATTAGCATAAATCATGAAAAGAATGGCATTACTTAAAGACATCAATATAATAAGTCGAAAGATTGCATCAACAATCAGAATTACCCAAAGATCAGTCCAGGAACAGATGAGTTCACTGCTGACTCTTACTAAATCTTTTAAAGAAGAATTCGTTATTTCAAAAAATAGGAAAGGAGGAAATGTTTCCAAACTCATTCCATATGGCCAGCATTGTATGACAACAAAACCAGACAAGAACACAATAGCAACAAAAGTTATGAACCACAGATGCAAAAATACTTAACATATATGTGAAAAATACTTAATAAAACACTACCAAATTAAATAGAACATTAAAAAGATTATTCACCATGATTGTGGAATTTATACAGAAATTCAGGATGGTTCAGTGTGATGCAAATCAATAAACATGATGTACTCCATCAGCATAATGAAGGAGAATAGTCATGGATCACATCAGAAATGCATTTGATACATTACAACACCACTTCATGATTTTCAAAAAATCTGAACAAATTAGGCACAGACAGAAAAAACCTCAGTATAATATTACAAACCAACAGCTATCATAATAGATGAGAAAAATGGAGACTCCCATTAATATGTGAAAAAAGACAGGGATACCAACTTTATATTTAAAATATAGTTTATTCAACATAATACTGGAACTCCTTAAGATCTTTAATAACATCTTGTTGAATCTTACAGTTTCTACATTGATTTCTTCTCCTCACGTTATAAAACATTAAGAATTTTTATAAACATTATCTAAAAAAATAAAATTTCAAATTCTGTGGCCTTTCAATATCTTAAATGTTTATATTTTCAATGACATTTCAGCTATATCAAACAGTTAATATATGAAAGGTTTCTAAGTAGAATGAGGATGGTTATAAATCATAGCCAAAGCAAGAGAAGGAGAGAGCAGAACCAACACATATAATAATGAGAGAAAATATTTTCAACTTACACATCTTCAAAAGGGATAATAACCAGAATAAATAACTCAGATAATTCAATAGTCAAAAATAATAATAGTAATTCAATTAAAAATAGGCTACAGACCTAAGCAAGCATTTCTCAAAGAAAACCTACAAATAGACAATAGGTTCATGAAAAAAATGTTCAACATCACCAATTATAAGGAATCACAAATCAAAACCTCATTCCAATTAAATCGGCAATTATCAAAAAAGATGATAGATAGCAAGTATTAGCAAGAATGATTGGAAAGTTTACACTTGCAAACTGTTGGTGTAAATGTAAATACAGCCATCTCAGACAACAGTATGGAGGCTTCTCAAAAAGTAATAATAGGTCTACCATATGATCAAGAATGCCAGGACTGGGATATAACCAAGAGAATTAAATCAATCTTCCAAAGACTTCTGGACCCCCACATTTATTATAGTAGTATGCACAATAGCCAAGAAATAGAAACAATTACCCATATGCTGACAAATGGATAAAGAAAATGAATACATATACATAACAGAACACTATTCAGCCATAAAAAGGATCTTGTCATCTGCAACAACGTGAATGGAGCTGGAGGTCAATAGTTTAAATAAAATAAGCCAGCACAGAAAGACAACTATCTGTGTGCTACCTCCCTTCGTGACCTTTACAGACAAATTAGGAGCATGAAAAGAAATCCTGCAGTAGCAAGCTACATATTGCAGGATACAATTTTGATTGTAAAACTAGAGTTATTTTTTTCCTAAAAGTTATATATGGGTTTTTATTATTCTTTAAGGAAATCTATAACAACACAGGAAAATGTGGCTTCAAACATTTCCATTTCTACTTTTTTCTCTAAAACTCTAAGATTAAGATTTGGGGAAACAAAAGAACTTTGGTTTTGGTTAAAGGCAGGGAATTGAAAAGATACTTTCCAAACTGTAAAATAATTATTGAAGGTTTTTAATGAGGGAGGGTGGCCCCAACAGGAAGAGGAGGGATACAAAGGAAAGAGAAGAAAGAATGGAAATGACAATGATAGGTCACAAATTATAAAAAGCAAGATCATCCAGAGGAAATAATAGGTACACATCTAAAAAGTCAGAAACATGAAAGCAAAGCAGTAATGAGAGATCCACCTTACAAGACTGACAAGCTTTATCTTTACTTTATCTTTACTTAATATATGCTAAACTGATCTTCTGTATATAAAGAGAATTGAAAATGAATCTTGATGTGAATGGAAGAGGAGAGAGAGTGGGAGAGGGGAAGGTTTCGGGTGGGAGGGAAGTTATGGGGGAGGGAAGACATTGTAATCCATAAGCTGTACTTTGGAAATTTATATTCATTAAATAAAAGTTAAAAAAAGAAAAAAAAAAAAAAAAAAAAAAGACTGACAAGCTAACAGCAAAGGACCATGATGAGAAAAGTTCAAGGATTGAATTGCCCCACAGGAGTAGACAGGGCTCACAAATTACCCAAACTTCATGGAACCAAGCCTCAGTCTTTGATGCAATAGCTAATTATCCTGTCTCATGTCTATAGAAGATATGTTGGATCATTGTCTTTGTATGATGCAACCTTCTTCCCAGCAGAAACCATATCATTCAGCTTCCTATTTTTGTGCCGAGTTGGATGCTCAGCATGGAGTAGGTGCTCATGAAATGTTTGGTAAATGAGCAACTGAGTTCTCTGAGAGACCTCAAATTCCAGTGTGTGTGGACTACAGTGTTCTAGGGCAAGCCTGGGAAGCAGTAGTTCAAGCCTGGGCTGGGGCAGGCACAACTAAAGAGACAGCCTTCAATTCCTTCCACTGAGCCCCCAGCCCTAGCACCTGCAGTAAGATCGTCAGCCCTCTAGTGTCGGAGTGTGCCTGAAAAGTATTCCTTCCAGGGGTAAGAGTCAAAGAGATCACACAAACAAGACAAGTATCTGCTAATAATAACTGATAGAATCAAAAAGGGAGAGAAAGATCCAACATGGGAAGTGGGATACACAGCAGACTCATAGGATGGCAGATGTCCTAAACAACACTCTGGCCTCAGAATCAGCCCTCAAGGCATTTAGATCTGGCTGAAGAGCCCATGAGAGTATAGCAGGCATGGAAAGCCAAGATATCATGGAAAAAAAAAAAAAGACCTAAATGAATGATCTCTGTGAGTGAGATCCCAGTGGAAAGAATGGGGCCATCAAAGAAGGAGGTACCCTTCTCCGAAGGGAGGAGAGAACCTCCACTTTGACTATGACCCTATCGGAATAAGATCAGAGTCAGCGAACTCTAAAGGCTTCCATAGCCCTGGCAACTCATGACTAGAGCCTAGGGAGATTACTGACGCCATGAACAGGAGTGTCAAATTGTTAAGTCAGCAACAGGAGTCACTGTGTACTTACACCCCATGTGGGATCTGTCCCTAATGTGTCGTCTAAAGCCAAGTGATGCTATGACTGGTACTGAAACAGTATTTTTATACTTTGCGTTTCTGTGTGGGCGCAGACTGATGAGGTCTTTGCTAATTATATACTGAAGTGATCTTTTGTATAGAAAGAGAATTGGAAATGAAAAAAAAAAAAAAGAACAACCTGGTGTTAAATTGGAAATGGCATAGAAAATTAATTAATTTGAAAAAAATTATGTAGGATCTCTGTCTTTAATGTGCTGTACATTGCTATTTAATGCTATAATTAGTAATCCAATGGTAGTTTTTTCACTTGATGTTGCTATATGGACAAAATGTTGAAATCTTTACCTAATATACACTAAACTGATCTTCTGTATACAAAGAGAATTGAAAATGAATCTTTACATGAATGGAAGGGGAAAGGGAGCGGGAAAGGGGAGGGTTGCGGGCGGGAGGGAAGTTATGGGAGGGGGGAAGCCATTGTAACCCATAAGCTATACTTTGGAAATTTATATTCATTAAATAAAAGTTTAATAAAAAAAAATTCTAAAAAAAAAAAAAGAAGATATCTTATCAGCAACCAACACTTTGCCTACCATCCATTCAGAAGAAAAAGTGCCCATAAGTGTTTCAAAAGTGTGAATGCTCACCAACTAAATTCTGCCCTGAAGACATCTTTCCTCTCAAAGTTCAGGATTTTTCTTAAGATTCATTTTATTTATTTGAAAGGAAGAGCAAGAGATGGATGGGGAGGGGAGGGGAGAGGAGGGGAGGGAAGGAAGGAAAGGGAACAGAGGGGGGAGGGGAGGGGGGAGAGAGAAAGGGTAGGGAGAGGAGGGGAGAGGAGGAGAGAGGAGGGGAGGGGAGGGGAGGGAGGGGAGGGGAGAGAAGGGGGAGGGAAGGGGAGGGGGGAGAAGGGGGAGGGGAGGGGAAGGGAGAGGGGAGGGGAAGGGGGAGGGGAGGGGAAGGAGGAGAAGGGGAGGGGAGGGGAGGGAAGGGGAGGGAAGGGATATCTTCCATCTACTGGTTCACTCCCCCAAATGACTGTCACAGCCAAGGCTTTGCCAGGCTGAAGCCAGGAGCCAAGAGCTTCATCCAGATCTCCCATGTGGGTGCAGGGGCCCAAGCACCTGGGCCATCCTCTGCTGCCCTCCCAAGTGCATAAGCAAGGAATTGGACCAGAATTGGAACAGCTGGGACATGAACCAGTCTCCATATGGGATGCCAGCATTGAAGACTCCGGCCTAACTCAATGGACCACAGTGCCAGCCCCTAAGGATTCTTTTAAGACCAAAAAGAGGCACTAGGAAGTTGGTAAGGCTTAGGAAACAGAATTTAACTAGCTTGAGATTCTCTACCAAGATGCTTTACCAATATATCCTTTCTATATCCAACTGGGGAATGTAAACTTCCAGGTACAAGACAACATACTCAGAAGCAGAAAATGTCACAGTTGAAAAATCACTGCTAAATATGTATGTCTTCCTGTAGCTAAATTTTGCTTTAAGGATGTTAAGGCAAATATTAAATAATTTAATAGTAGTTTAAAGTAGATTCTAAAATATTAAAACAGAGTAGACTTTATTATAGAACAGAATATGAAATCTTAAAACAGCAAATATTACAGCAGGTGCCTTCAAATTAGACCTCCGTAAGACTCTTTCCATCTATGCTCTTAAATTTTTGCTTCCTATCCTCTTGGAATAAGATGCTTTAGTGGAAAGGTCTAATAAACACCACTACATAATAAAATATTTAACTAAATGTGAAACTTTATCGTGTTCTAAATGAAATTGACAGGAAGAAAATCAGTTTCTTAAAAGGAGATGTATGAATAAAGTATACCATGAGGCAAGCATCAAAGAACAGTAAACATTTATAGGAATATTTGAGATATATTTATATAAATACAAAGAAGCATTTCTATTTTTCTTGTGAAAAGTATCTTTACCTTCTTCATTTAGGTTAAGTCTGATGTTATCTGTATCAGTCAGGTACCAATTGGGAGACAGAAAGCGCACTGGTAATTTCGGCAATGAAAACTGAATAATTCAGAAGAGGGGATTAACTAATAAGAAGAGTCAATAGATTATAAATAATGTAGGACTAACAGATGTAAATGGCAGCCACAACCTGTAGGGATAAGAGAAATTGATTTAAAAAAAAAAGTAGGGAATCCTTGAAGACATCCACACGAAGGCTCATGTTAAGAACTAGACATACAACGTGCAGCTATCAGGGGTTAGCCACGAATTTCGCTGAGGTGTTGTTCACCACCTTTAGAAAAGATAAATTGCCCAAAGGAATATCAGCAATACTCACCATGAAGCCACCAGCCTCACGAGCTTCACCAGCAGGTGCACTGAGACTTGCTGAGAAGCAACATTTGGAAAGAAAGAAAATCTCATCAGAATGTTGCTGTTGGAGTTTTGGCAAAATTCACTATGAAACTGCTGTGCTTTTGGGTTGGGAATAAGACCCTGGTTAGGACACCCATATCTGATTTTAGAGTGCCTGGGATGGATACCCAGCTTCTCTCCTGATTCCAGATAACTTCTAATACACACTCTGGGAGACAGCAGAGAAGTGATTGGGTTCCTGCCACCTGGGTGAGAGACTTGAATGAAGCTCCTAGCTCCCAGCTCTGGCTTGGCCAGGCCCTGGCCATTGAGAGCATTTGAGGACTTAATCAGCAGACGGAAGTTCTTTCTGTTTGTCTCTATTTATGTCTCCATCTCTGAAATAAAAAACAAAACAAAAATAAAGCTAGTTCAAAAGCTGCTCACTGGGGCCAATGCCATGGCTCACTTGGCTAATCCTCTGCCTGCGGCGCCAGCACCCGGGGTTCTAGTCCCGGTTGGGGCACCGGTTCTGTCCCAGGTGCTCCTCTTCCAGTCCAGCTCTCTGCTGTGACCCGGGAAGACAGCAGAGGATGGCCTAAGTGCTTGGGTCCTGCACCAGTATGAGAGACCGGGAGGAAGCTCCTGGCTCCTGGCTTCAGATCGGCACAGCAATAGCCATAGCAGCCATTTGGGGAGTGAACCACTGGAAGGAAGACCTTTCTCTCTGTCTCTCTCTCTCTCTCACTGTCTATAACTCTCTCTCTGTCTCTCTCTCCCACTGTCTAACTCTGCCTGGCAAAAATTAAAAAATAAGAAATTTTAAAAATTAAAAAAAAAAAAAAACTGCCACTGGGGTAAAGACCATTGGGTTTCCCTCATGCCAATGAACTGCATATCAGTAGAGCAGGAAAGGAAAACCCACCATGCCAGATGCAGTAAGAGGACTGGCCTCCCAAGATACCCTCCCAGAGACTTCTATGGAAAAAATGAAGATTATACCAACCATTTAAGAAATGGTTATAGAATCCAGCTCCAGTATTACCAAGTAGGACAAGAAATGGTAGTTTGGGGGACTAGAAGCAACATGGTGATAAAAGCTATGGTGTACATCAATTCCAATACCTAACCATAAAGAAAGATCATTTATCTTGAAATTCTTTATTCCCATCTATTACTTGTACACAAATGTGTGTGTGTGTGTGTGTGTGTGAAAGAGAGACAGTGATTAGCTTCAAGGAACACATAGTTCTACCACCTTATTTCTTAAGTGAAACTGCATGCCAAGAAACAGCAGTAGATAATACATTATGGGAACATTAAGAAATACTCATTAAAAATTAAGATAAAAGGATGACTGCAAGTGTTTTTGTGTTATATGAGATCACCTTTGTAAAAAAAATTCTTCATTTACTTGAAAGGCAGACACAGAGACAGACAGACACACACACACACACAGGTGTGGGTATGGGAAGAATTTCCACCCATTGGTTCATTCTCTAAATGCCAGCAATAGCTAGGGTTGGGCCAGGCCAAAGCTGGGAGATAGATATCCAATCCAAGCCTCCCCCAAGGGTGGCAGTGACCCAGCTACTTAAGGAATCACCCACTGCCTCCCAGAGGACACATTAGCAAGAAGCTGGAGTCAGAAGCAGAGATGGGACTTGAACTCAGGCACTCCAGTATAGCACGTGGGTGTCTCAAGCAACATGTTAACCACTATGCCAGACACCTAGAGCACTTTTTAACTTAAGAGTCATGTAAGTCTCTAGTAGAAATACTTCATGTACTATTAATGAGGCCCCAGACTGTAAAATTGGATATGAAGCTGAAGAAAATTGAAGAAAGACAAATGAATGCTGTCACATGGATATTATTTCTGTGCAGTAAGGAAGGTAAACTTTATGGTTTTATTATCCTGTGCGCTATATTAAACAGGGTTGGTCTTTATCTAAATAAACTTATTCCAGTAAATAATATCTAAAATGTTTTTTAACATACATATACATATATATTATCATTTGTATGAGAATAGTTTTTAACATTTTGAAAATTACATTTTGACAAAATAAAATATGTTCTTTTTTGTTAACAGCTGTAGTGAGTAAAGTTCATGTACTACATAATTCATCCATTGAAAAGGTACAAATCATACATGCCCAGAATTGTAAGAATATCCTTTTTTTTTTTTTTTTTTTTTTTTTTTGGACAGACAGAGTTAGACAGTGAGAGAGAGAGAGACAGAGAGAGAGAGAGAGGTCTTCCTTCAGTTGGTTCACCCCCACAAATGGCTGCCACAGCTGGCGCTGCGCTGATCCGAAGCCAGGAACCAGGTGCTTCCTCCTGGTCTCCCACGCGGGTGCAGGGCCCAAGCCATCCTCCACTGCACTCCCAGGCCACAGCAGAGAGCTGGACTGGAAGAGAAGCAACCGGGACAGAATCCGGCACCCCAACCGGGACTAGAACCCGGGGTACCAGTGCCGCAGGCAGAGGATTAGCCTAGTGAGCCATGGCGCCGGCCAGAAACTCCATTTAATTCACAAATACTCCCATTACTCCAAAGACAATCCTGTAACACTTGGCTATTACCCTCCAATACTTCCACCCCCTCCTCATCTTGTTAACCACTAATTTACTCTCTGCCTATGGGTTTGCCTATTTTGGACATTTTATATAAATGGAATAATATGTGATCTTTAGTAACTAGCTTCTTTCCCTTACCACACTGCTTCCATGTATCAGTTCCTCACTTCATCTGCATTTATGACTCAGTAATATTCCATTTGTATTATTCAGATTTTTATTATTATAATGAAATGCCAGAGGTAGTCTAACTTTAGAAAACAAAAATTTGATTTTGACTCATAGCAATGGAGCTAAAGGTTTGGGGGCTTCATCTGACAGTGACCTTCTGTCAGGGTGCAGAGACAGCACACAGTATCACATCACCAGATACATGAAGTCCACATCTCCTTCTGAATCTCTTCTAGCTCTCCTTATAAAACCACCATGAATTCAACCATGGGGCTAAACTCTAATGACATAATATGCTCTAATCATGGTCCACATGTCCTACTTCTAAGTCCCACAACTGGATTAACTTTCTACTCCCTTGGTACTATTTATATGAAATTTTGTTTGCTGAACTACTACATGAGTTCAGGTGTCAAGTCATATTCAAAGTATAGCATCACATTATGGAGATATCACATCTTGTTTACCTATTCATTAGTGGACATTCAGATTATTTTTTATAATTGGACTATTAGGTGTAGATCCTTGGACAGAATTGGTAATACATGCTATTTATGTTTGAATCTTTTTTTTAAGATTTATTTGTTTATTTGAAAGTCAGAGTTACACATAGAGAGAAGGAGAGAGAGAGAGAGAGAGAGAGAGAGAGAGAGAGAGAATCTTCCATTCGCTGGTTTACTCCCCAATTGATGCAACGCTGATCCGAAGCCAGGAGCCAGCAGCTTCTTCCAGGTCTCCCATGTAGTCCCAAGCATTTGGGCCATCCTCTGGTTTCCCAGGCCATAGCAGAGAGCTGGATTGGAAGTGAAGCAGCCAGGACTTGAACCGGCACCCATATGGGATGCCAGCACTGAAGGCGGCGGCTTCACCTGCTATGTCACAGCACCAGCACCATGTTTGAATCTTTGAGATTCTGTTTTCCAAAGTGGCTACACCATTTCACATTCTCATTAGCAGCGTAGGAGCATTCTGAATTTCCGTGTGTACTCACTTGAGTTGGCTATAACCTATTTATTTTTTATTTGAAAGAGAATGCACAGGCCCATCTGCTGGTACATTCTCCAAATGCTTGCAACAGTCAGGGCAGAATCAAGACAAAAGGAGACTGGAATTTAATCTGGGTCTCTGACCTAGGTGGCAGAAAACCAAGTATTTGAACCACTGATGCTGTCTCTCAGGGTGCACATTAGGAAGAAGCTAAAATAGAAACTGGAGCCAGGACTCAAAACAGGCACTCACATGTAGCATCTCATCTACTGCACCAGTGCCTACCCTGCCATCTTGTTTAAGATAACCCTCTTGGTGAGTGTGAAGTCATACCTCACTGTGGCACTATTTGTATTTCCCTGATAAGAATGCTACTGGATAGACATCATGTGTTTTTTGGCCATTTGTACATATTCTTTGGAGAATATGTACTGAGGATCTATGTTATATTTTCAAATTGCATTTGTTATCTCTTTATTATTGAGCTGTAAGAATTCTTCACATATTATTGATAGATTTCCCTTATAGAATGGAGGATTTGCAGATATGTTCCTGCATTTTTGTGCTGTCTTTTCACTTTCTTGATGGGAAAGAATCATTTGAAGCACCATTTTTAAGTCAAATGCATATAATATTTTTATAGATTATGTTTTCAGTGTTACAGTTTTACAAATCATTGACAAGTCTAAGATCATGAAAGGTTTACATGTTTTTCCTGAGTCTTATAGTTTTCTCTCTTACATTTAGGTATTTAATTCTTGTTGAGTTAGTTTTCATATGTGAGGTCAGTTAGGAGCCACTATTTATTATTTTCAAGTGGATATCCAGTTGTTCCAGTGTTATTTGTTCAAAAAAAATATATTCCTATTGAATGGTCTTGATACCCTTGTTCAAAATCAACTAACAATATATTTGGGATTATTTCTACTTCAAATGACCTGTCTTTACATTTGCTGCTGATTCCCATGAGTTCATTTTTTACTGCACTTATTGTATTTTTCAACTTCAGGATTCCTGCTTGGTTCTTTTTTATATGTTCTTCTTGTTGATATTATCATTCTGTTCATGCATCATTTCCTTGATTTCATTTAGTTATCTGTCTGTGTTCGTTAGCTCATTGAGTATCTTCAAAATGTTTATATTCAGAGCTGATGCTGTGGCATAGTAGTTAAAGACTCCACCTGTGGAACAGGCATCCCATATGAACACTGGTTTGTGACCCAGCTACTCCTCTTTTGATCCAGCTCCCTACATATGGCCTGGGAAAGCAGTGGAAGATGGGCCAGGTGCCTGGGTCCTTGCACCTGTGTGGGATACTTGGAAGAAACTCCTGGCTTCTGGCTTTGGATTGGCCCAGCTCTGGTGCTGTTGTGGCCATCTGGGTAGTGAAACAGCAGGTGGAAGACCTTTCTCTGTCTCTCCCTCTTTCTGCAACTCTACCTCCAAATAAATAAATAAAATCTTTTTTAGAAGTTTATATTCCACTTTTGTCAGTTAATTTGTATACCCCCAATTCTTAGGGGTCTATTTGAAGGTTCTTTTGATTGTGATATATGTCCTGTTTCCCTGTTTCTTTAGGTGACTTAATATCTTTTTTTGTGATTTGGACTTTTGAAAAAAGAATCAGCTCTTCCAATCATTACAGGATGGTTTCCCAAAACAGAAGACCTTCGGCAGTCAATACTGCTGGTCATTCTAGTCTTCACAACCTTTTCTGGGTATTTCCCTCCTCTGGGCTCCACATGTCATTTCTCAGGTAATGGGCTTATCAACTTCTTCACCAGAGCATATAACCTCTTGATATCCCTGTCATCTCTCTGCAGTCCTACAATCTGTCTGGTCTGTAAAAAGCTGCTGTACTCACCTTTGTATTCAGCGGCTTCCAACCATATACCCAAACCACCCTTCACATCAGTCCTGCGTGCTGTACCTCAAAAGGCCACAACAATGACTGCATATTTCTCTCTTCTCTTCCCCTCTCCAAGGAAAAACAGTAGAGTTTGCTCCTATCTTTGTATCTTTTCCCCTCATGTTACCTTCGATCTTTTTGTGTCCTATCCTATCCTGTATCTGTCTCCCATAGACAGATACAGTCAAAACTCATTTTCTATTCAGCTCAAAGATCTCTACTTTTTGATTGAATGTTTAAGTTCATTCATGTCTAATGCTATTACTGATATAGTCGCATTTGCACCAGCCATGATATATTTTTTCTGCATTTCATGCCTTTTCCTTTATTCTCAATTCACAGTTTTGTTAGTTAATATTTTGAATGTGACATTGGAATTTTAAAAATAATTTTCACTTTTAAAGGTATTTTAGTGACTAAGAATTACCGTGTACAATACATATTAATATATGAGAATCTACTTTAGATTTATAGCAGCCTAATTTCATTGAAATATAGGAACATTATTTCTATACAGTTTGATTCCTTTTTCTCTCTTTTTGTGGCATTATTGTAATACATATTACATCTGAAAAATGCTGCAAACCCAACACTGCATTCTTGTTTTCACTACCTTATGTAATGTTGTCTTTTTAGAAAAAGACTAGGAAAAGATGGGAGGATGAGTATGTAGTCATAGCACTTAAAATATTTATTTAGTTATTTATTTATGTATATCCTCCTGTTTACTGTTTCTGGTACTTTTCATTGTCTCTGTAGATTTGATTTATCATCAGCTGTGGCTCCTTAAGTCCAATACAACTTTTTACCCACCGTATCTTTGGTACTATTGTTAGCAACTACATTACATGTCTATATGGCATAGACCACCCAACTCAATTGTATTCATAGTTTTAACTATTTTTAATTGTTCGTTTATTTGAAAGGAAGAGTTACAGAGAGAAAGAAGGAGGGACAGAGATAGAGATCTTCCATCCACTGGTTCTCTTCCCAAATTGCTTCAATGGTCAGGCCTGGTCCAGGCTAAAGCCAAGAGTCAGGAGCTTTCTCCAGGTCTCCTACGCAGGTGCAGGGACCCAAGGACTTGGGCCATCTTCCACTGCTTTTCCAAGAGCATTATCAGGGAGCTGGATTGGAAGCGGTGTAGCCAAGACTGGAACCAACGCACATATGAGATGCAGGCAGTGGCTTTAAGCCACTTTGTCAAAGCACCAGCTCCTGTTTTACATAGTTTTAAATCAACTAAAAGAAGAAGAAAAAACTCTTTTATATTTCTAAAAACTTCAAGAATATTTTTCCTATAATCTTTACCTATGAATACGACTGACTTAGCAGCAGGGAATTCATACTTGGATGGTAATGAAGAAGAAATTAGAGATGAAAATTCGGAAGAAAAGATACAAGTGTTGCCTCCATTTGCCCTGCAGGCACAAAGGAAATTACAATTTGAATGTTAATGAGTCATTCCTACCTAATATTTCCTGATTTTCTTTAAAGTTAACTGTATTCTGAAGGCTCTATTATAGAATCATTTAAAAGCCTAAATTGATAAGTTAAGTGTTGTGTTTTGAAAAAGAAACCAAAGAGTTTGACGTAGAAAAGAGCACAGATAATGTCAGACCCCTTTCCCCAGGTGATCTAACAGCAAATTTAATTGAAAATGTTGAGATGGAATAAATGGCCTTTTCATGCACCATCCCTCCATGCATTTCAGTTGTCACCAATTCAACTACTCCATCTCCTTAGTTCTAGTCCTGATTTTTACTGAAATGCAAAAGTCAGATATTATGTGTGAAAAGAACAAAACTTTATGGCAAGATAAAAAAAGTTTTTATCTGAAATAAGCACCATGTCTTTTTTACAACCATGATATCAAAAAAAGATTTACACCCTGACCTTGCATTTGAAAGATTGTTGTTAAGTACTCTGATAAAAAGTCACTGAAGGATTTAGCAAACTTGTAAGTTCGGGCACTAGAGTCCAAGGGTAAAAATGCAAAAGCAAATTTTTTTAAAAAATTAAAATAAAAAACAAACTGCCAAAGTAGAATTACTCCTTCCCTCTGGCAAAATCATTGCCTTCCAGGAATAAAATGTAACATCCCAATTCTTTCAAGTGAGACCCTCTGATTTTTCCTTGCCATAGCCCTGGGGCCATACCCAAAGCCATCCTACACTTAATAAGGTATCAAGGTTACAATGAACCTAGGAACTACATAAGGAGATGAAATATAAAATAGGAATGCCACTAAGTTAGAAAAAAATGGTGAGCAGTATGGCAGAAGAAAACCTAAAAAAGACGAAAACAGAAACATAAATTCAATATACCAGAACAAATAAAATTAGTTCCCTTATTTTTGACATATTCTAACTGAAAACTAGAAGGAATCTGAGACCTCTTTTAATCCAACTTTGTGGTATTTCAGAGAAAGAAATTAAAGTCTAGAAAGATCAGCTTTCCCCAGTACACTGAGACTCTTCTGACGCTACTTTTTTTTTTAATAGAGAGTAGGGCATCAAGAAAAAAAAAAAAAGTCAAAAGAATACAGCATAAACTTTAAGGAAAAGAAATGCATTAAACTTAAAACATTAAATTTAAATTTATATTACTTTCTACATGTAGCTCAAAGTACTAAAAACAAAAAAGATTGCTGAACTGCCATTTTTTTACATTTTTGGTGGCATATAAGTATTTGTATTTTGGAAAAGATCATGTAATTTTTGACAGAGGTAATTGAGAAATTTAAGAGTATTGCATTTATTGCATTTTTTTTTTGACATGACACTCAAAGGTAGTACCAGAAAATTTCCTGTAAAGAGGAAGGATTGGTGTTTGATATCTTTTTAAAAACTGGACAAATGGTGAATGATTATCTCTGACAGCTAAAATTGTAGAATCTGTTGGTGAATTTGAAATTCAGTAATCTAAATGGCATAAAATCATATCCACTAAAATGGATAAACTCAAGATTATTCATCTTAGGTAAAAGGAAAAGTCTTTAATTACATAAAAGACCTTACACCAAGGATAAATGAGTATTTCTTTATCATCAAAGAAAACACAACAGTGGAATAGCTATTAGTAGCTGAATGGATAATACGGAGAATATTTGAAAATCATTTATTAAAGGACTTACTGTCTCTATATCACTGGTACACTACGGACATTTGAATTTAAAAAACAAGCAACATGAGCAGGTACACAAATACAGCCTGTGGTATTATATTATTGTGTACTCTCAAAAATTTTACAAAGTGCACATTATTTTCCCACAGATCTGCAAAGTATTCCAAACATCATGAAAAATATATGTTATGAAAAAATTGCATAGATTTCAAAATTTTTACAACTAAATAAAACTATTTTTTCATCTCATTTTCGGTGAACTTTGTGACGTGTCCTTAACCTTACAAAAGAATTAACCTCAATAATAGGAATCAGATGTGATATGCTTCCCTAGAAAAGATAGTTACTGACATACAATAACAATAAAGATTATTTAAAGCTCAAAAATTTTCACTTTGTATACCTGTAGATTTTTTTTCATAACCTCTCAGTTACCACTTAAAAACATAAAATGTTCTAGAAATTCAATAGGAATTTACTCACATCTTTAAAATATAACCTGGCACACCATCCTCTAGATAGACAATGACTAACTCAAAAAATAGTAATTATAATCTGGAGCACAATATAATTTCCTATTTGGAAGGGATAAAGTCCTCATTTAGCTACTGGGAAGGCTGGAAATGTATTGTTCAGTTACAAAAAACAAAAACAAAAAAAATACTAACACTCTCCAACATTATGAAAATAATGCAATAATCCATCTACTACTAGCATCACTAAAAAAACTAGAAAGCTCATTTTTTATTATTATTACCCATATCAAATAGAAGTCTAGTTTGCTGTCCTCTTTTTGAAATTGTATGATTTTTTTTCAGTTGCTGCATTACACTGTACATCACTATGATGGATAACATCTGCCTTTTATGAATTTTTCTGTGAGAACAAAAGCCAGCAGATTTCTGAACATTTTTTTTCCCCCACAGGCAGAGTGGACAGTGAGAGAGAGAGACAGAGAGAAAGGTCTTCCTTTTTGCCGCTGGTTCACCCTCCAATGGCCGCTGCGGCTGGCGCATCTCGCTGATCCGAAGCCAGGAGCTAGGTGCTTCTCCTGGTCTCCCATGGGGTGCAGGGCCAAGGACCTGGGCCATCCTCCACTGCACTCCCAGGCCACAGCAGAGAGCTGGCCTGGAAGAGGGGCAACCGGGACAGGATCGGTGCCCCGACCGGGACTAGAACCCGGTGTGCCAGCGCTGCAAGGCGGAGGATTAGCCTGTTAAGCCACGGCGCCGGCCCAGATTTCTGAACATTCTTAATCTAAGAGGTTATAAAGTTCTGTGAAATAAACATGAATAAGATGGACTAGACACATACAACACTAGAGATAGCTATTTTACTTTTAAATTCTTATGGTTAATTCAGTTTTCCTTTTGCAACCTCAGCAACATGTTGCACTTGATAATGTAGGTTATTTTATGTACAGCTCTAAATTTTCATAAGAAGACAGTAGGATTCAAGTCAGATCAGCCTATTGTCTATTTCTATTGCTTATTAGATAAATAGGTCTCATTTTCAGTTTTCCCAGTAGATACAATAGTAACTTAAATGACCTTAACCTAGGATTTACCAGTATGCCCATATAGGTTGTTTATAAACAGTATATTTCTAATTTGCCAGTGCTTATATGATATATATTATGAAATATTTTGGAATAATTTTATCCATATCAAGATTTCTTTAAGAATTATATGAATTGTCTATAAAGTTTCAATAATTAATCTTCTCTTAAATTATTATCACGGCTGGCGCCATGGCTCACTAGGCTATTCCTCCGCCTGTGGCACCGGCACCCTGGGTTCTAGTCCCAGCTGGGGCGCTGGTTTTGTCCTGGTTGCTCCTCTTCCAGTCCAGCTCTCTGCTGTGGCCCAAGTCCTTGGGCCCTACACCCACATGGGAGATCTGGAGGAAGCACCTGGCTCCTGGCTTCAGTTCAGCACAGCACGCCATCTGTAGCGGCCATTTGGGAGGTGAACCAATAGAAGGAAGACCTTTCTCTCTGTCTCTCTCTCTCGCTGTCTAACTCTGCCTGTCAAAAAAAAAAAATATTACCGCTGTATAATATGTAGAATCTACCAAATCACCATTATACTATGAAAAGCAAGTTGCATATTCTTTTCTTTCCACAAGGAGTATTAGAAAAAGATCATCATGTTGCTTGGAGCATCTGAAAACATCCATTGTCCACTGCTGGTATGTGTGGTTGAAAGTCAGTAAGTCAATGGCTTTTCTAAAGCAAGACTCTAAGTAGTTACTACTATGAAAAGAAACAACATTTAATATATTTTCTATTGGGGAAATAGTAAGTAAATTATAATCATTTTGCATTCATTACATTAGTTTCAATGTTTGTGATGTCTTATCATACAAATGTAACCAACACTATCTTTCTATTTCAATTGATGTAAAAATACTAAACTATCATACATCATACTTCTCTTTATATTTTCAAAAACTGTATAGTACATTTTACTTAAATGATTGTGTAAGAGATTTACAAATTCATACGTATTCAATAGCAGCAAAGAGAGAATTGTAAACTGTTATTTGGCTTTTTAAACCTCAAAGTATTTTCCAAAGATCACACAGTCAACTCTAACGGAAAATCTTAATTCATTATTTAGAGTTTGACTGCCACCTACAGGGGCCTTTTGTATGTTTTTTTTCTTCAGTTTTCAAATGGCCAAAATGACTTGATCTTAGTTTGACAAAATTTGGGGATAAAAGAGATTTGTGAATGTACTCGTTTGTTTCATTCAAGATCCAAATGATCACTTTCAACATTTGATTTGTGGCCTGGGTACCTTGACTTGGGATCTTGTGATAATATGGGTTTATCTGTCTTTTATATGACAAAATGCTTAAAAGCTCATTTTTGGACAATATATTACTGATATGTAAAATGACCATAACTTGATACAATTTATTGTTGTAAATATTAATTTTAATAACATTTTAATGCTTTAACAAAGGATACTGAAAAGCAATGAGGGAAATAAACATATGTTGTAAAAGACAAATAGCAAAGGGTTGGAAAGGGAATCATTAGAAAATATTTGCTGAGATATAATATTACTAAGATCTGGATCATTGAAGGATATTAAAAATCCAATCTATTATACATATTCCATCTTCCTAGGCACAGACAGGTTAAGGTCACAGGAAGTCACAAAAATACTAAACATCTTTTTAACCTGGCTAATATAAATGACAGCTATTTCTTTTTGAATTATAGTTATATTGTCTAGTATTCCCTTCATCTAAATAAGATGTATTAAGATAGTCCTAAAATTAACCAAGCTTCCTGACAGTATCCAATCCAAACTATAGAATGAGTTGCTGTTTTATATACACACACACACATACACACACATATACACACACACATACACACACATATACACACACACACACACATATATATATAGAGGACTTATATTTCATGTCTTCATGTAAGGTCTCATGTAAGGTTGAAGATGGTTTTGTTTCTAAAATCTTCCCTTTAAAAACTCATACTCCTATATTTCTTGCAGCTATCCCTGTCAGTACTCATATGGCTTGAATAATTACTATAAATGGGAACATGCATTACATTCCATGACATTTTCAATTAAACTCTACATTTGCAACAAAAGCCTTCATTTATTTACAGTAATGGGAAAGCAATAACAACTTTTCAGAAATCCTTCGTTACAAGCAAGTTGACAGGCTAGAGTTCTCTATGCACCATCTTTCTCCATTAGCTCCAATATAGATTTCAACTTAGTGATCTATATACACCATGACATCAACATCATTCCACATATTCAAGGACATATGGTACAATAACATATTCAGAGAAGAGTGTATTACAGCACTTGATTTTAAATCATAGAATTTCAGACTTGGAAGGCACCTTTAATGCTCAATTAACTCAATAACATAATGTTACAAAAAGTAGAATGAAGTCCATGGTAGCAACAGAACTAAAACCAGGATGTTATAGCCTTCAAGATGCTCTGCTTTCAGAAGGTATTAGGTAAGGAATGACCCAGAAAAGTGTCAAATAACAATGCAGGGTGATCGATTTCCTATGGTGACCCTCAGGAAGAATTGAGGTTCATACAACTATCTTGTAAAACACTCCCAGTCAACACTCTCACCAATGAAATGTCCCTTTCTTGGGGCCAGTGCTGTGGCATAGTGAGTAAAGCCGCCGCCTGCAGTGCCAGGCATCCCATATGGGCACTGGTTCGAGTCCCGGCTGCTCCACTTCCTATCCAGCTCTCTGCTATAGCCTGGGAAGACAGTGGAGGATGGCCCAAGTCCTTGGGCCCTTGCACCCATGTGGGAGATCCAGAGGAATCTCCTGGCTCCTGGCTTCATATTGGCACAGCTTCAGCCATTGTGGGCAATTGAGGAGTGAACCAGTGGGTGGAAGACCTCTCTCTCTCTCTCTCTCTCTCTCTCTCTCTCCCCCCCCCACCTCTCCTTCTCTCTCTGTGTAACACTGACTTTCAAATAAGTAATAAATAAATATTTTTTTAAAAAGTCCCTCTCACTCTCAGAACCCAAAGAGATACTTCAATGGGTTGAATGTGTTCCCCAGGAAATCTTGTGTTGTGTGTGTCTTCTGTGTGATGCCAGGTTATGATGCAGTCAAAGGCTCTCAGCAGATGCCAAGCAGATGCCAATGCTGTGCCCGTGGACCTATTAACCTCCAGACCATGAGCCAAATAAACTTTTATTCTCTACAAATTATAAGATCTCCAGATATTTTGTTACAGCAACTTAAAATATACTAATATGGATTCTCTCATCCTCCATCTCAATTAAGGTTCCAAAAAACAAAAAACAGTTGAATGTCATGTAAAAGGAATGGTAACTCATAGCTAGATTTACTTTGCCATGGGCACAGTAAGGCAAAATCTCCTTTTCAGACCAAAGGAAGGGAGAGAAAGTTTTACTAATGACTTCAACTTCTATATATAAGATGGTCATCATGTTTGATGTTAAAGTGAGAACATAGCTTTCCTCATGGGCAATGTCTACCTCACAGAAAAACCACTATCAGAACATACCTGTGACTAGACACTTCTAGTTTAGGCGACCAGAGATTAGAAATGGGACTGAGCACCCCTTGACTTGCATTCTCTTAAAGGTTTCCTCTGGTCTGCTTTAACAAAAGCCAGGAGGAAGAGAAATCTAGGCAGAAGAATCAAGGTAAAGATAGGTGGCAGGCCAATTAAGTCTGCTCTATATAGCGATTTGCCATCAAGTAGATCCAACAGGCCAGTCCACTGCAGAGGCATTAAATGTGGAAACCCAAGGTGTCAGCAAAAGTTGGTTTATGAAGAGCCCTGGTTACTCTGCCAGCCAAGAGTTGGATCACAGGAAATGGAACTGCCCAGGAGTCAAAGGACACCCAGGCAGAGCTGCAGATCTTGTTGGTTCTAAGCTGAAAAGCCCTTCACTCTGCCCAGCTTCCAAAGTAACCAGTGCTGCTGAGGGGACAGCCAAATAGGGTCAGAAACACTGCAGGTAGAACTATAAATTTCCTGTTAGATATGCCACCTGCCCTTACCTGGCCAGCTCCCTCTCAGGCCAGCTAGGTAATGGAAGTCAACAGTGTGCCTTCCTGAGGAGGTTCATACCTCCCTTAGGTTGTACTCAATGTGGAGAGATAGATAGGTCTGGATCTCATAATTGGCAGGGCCTTAAAACCCACTTGATTATTATCAGGCCCCTTTTGTCAGTTTTTATTTGCCTCTCAATCAGAAAAATTACTCATGATTTAGACAGCAACTTTCTTATATCCTCCAATAATGACTCTGTTCTTTATTCTAAACCCTGTCTCATCCACTTGAGGCTTCATTCCTTTGTAATCATACCCTCTACGCTTACTTCAATGGCTCTACTCCAAGCACATGTATGTTGATGGTCCTCTCCCCCACTTAACATTGTATGATTGCTCAGAATTTTTCTACAGACAAACCCCTCTATCCATAGGAGATGAGTGGCCTTTCTCCCAGTCTTGGTTGGGATTAGCTTCACAACCTCTCTCCTCAGTAGTGATCTCAGGAGTAGCTTTGGGATACAGTATTATCTTGACTCCAAAACAGCTCCAACAGTTACAAGAGGTCACTAGGTCCTTCGAGACCTCAGCTGATGCCATCTGAGGTCTTCAAAACCATGTCACCTCACCAACAGGCATGGTACTATGGATCAGATGGGCCTTAACAGTGTTGTTATTATGTTAACTACATCCATCAATCTTCACTAGGGTCCAGAGATACCGCCCCCCGACCCCATTCCCTCTCCTCTATGAAATCCTCTCATTAATTTGTTAATGCCACTTATAGGATCATTGGCTGCTATTCTCACTCTGACTTTTATTCTACCTTGTCTGTTTAAGTGTTCACAGGAAGTGATAACAGCACAAACCAAAGCCTTCACCAACCAGGCAGTCAACCAAATGCTGCTACAGGGATATACTCAGCTCCCACCAAGGAGATCATGGATTAAGACATCATCCTATGCCAGCAGAAAGTGACTCATCGCTCCATGTCAGCAAGGAAGCAGCTATAGAAGATAGACCATTACCTCTCCACCCCTCCTGGACTTTTGGGACCTATGTAATCCCATACAAAACTTGCTTTATAAAAAAAACAAAAGGGGGGATGTTAGTAAAATGGTGTAGTCTTATCTATGGCACAATCTATACCCCAAACACCATCCTAGGCTCTGGTCCCTCCTTGCCATTGCTAGAAGCCAGGTGACCAAATGGCCCAACCACAGGTGTCAGCTCCACCCAACCCTAACAGGATTCACTGCTCCTATTTCCCTGCCCTTTGCAAGGTATAACAGGACCTGCTTCCCACACTTGTGCTTTCTCTCTCTCTCTCTCTCTCTCTCTCTCTCTCTCTCTCTCTCTCTCCTGGTCTCTTTCTTTCTTCTTCATCTTCCCTCTCTCTCTCTATTGATTCTCTCTCAACCCCCCTCTTTCTCTTCTTTGCCCTTTCCCTCTGGCCTGCTGGATTTCCCCTGTAAATAAACATTTCCCTTAAAAAAAGAAAAAGACCAATCATGTGCAAATTTATAAAGAAAAGGGGATGAGCATTTGTCACAGAGGTTAAGTTGCCACTTAGGGGACCTCTGCAACCCATAACAGAGTTCTTGAATTTGAGTCCTGGCTATGCTTCCAATTCAGTTGCCTGTTAATGCACACTCTGGGAAGCAAAAAGTGATGACTCAAGTACTTGGGTCTCTGCCATGCATCTGGAAGACTAAACCTGAGTTACTGGCTCCTGGCTTTGACTTGGTCCATCCCTCGTTGTTGCTGGCACTTGGGGAGTGAACCAGTGAATGGAAGATCTGTCTCTTTCTCTCTCTCTTTCTAAGGGTGTGTTATCAAGTGTTATCAAGTTGGCAAGATGTAGGCTATGCTGCAGAGGAGGGAGCCTTATTGGTGTGGTCTCCTGTCCTGACCAATAGGGCTGTCTTCATCAGCAAGGAGTCTGTATGCAGATCTAAAACCAACAAAAATTGCTAGGTGAACAGAGCTTGGACTGGAATTCAGACTCGGTGTGCCCTTAATGCTTGGCCCCTTTGTTCAAACCAAGCCATCAAAACTGAGCAGGGGATTTTAGAGAGTACAAGAAAATGTCATCTTATGAAATACTTATCTTTAAATATCTTCTAGGCCTTGGGAGCCAAAACTAGCTTACTATGGCAGCACTTCACTTCAGAAAATGAAATCATTTTACCTATTAGATAGGTTGAACTCTTTCTCCATAAATTCAAAGTATTATTTTTTGGGAAACAAAATTGTTGCACATTTACTTAAGATGATGCCATGCTATAATAAGCTGGACCCTTATGACTGGAGTCCTTTATTTTATAAAATGCCAATTGAAAAGACAGGCAATACACATGAAAAGCAGCACGTGAACAAGACAGGAGAGACTGAGATGATGCATGTACGAGACCAGGAACACCAAAGGTTGCCAGCAAATCTCTGCACACCTTGGCAGCCAGCTGGTAGAGATGGGGAGGGGGAGAGGAAGTCAAGAGCAGAGGACAAATCCCCTTCCCACTTGCAGCAGCAGTTTAAGGATAAAAGAACCTTCCCATTAACTTAAGTTCAGGGTTGACTGCCTAGACAGTTTAATTCCTGAAATGACAACAGGCCTATATGTTTTAAGTGACCACAGATCTTAAATAAAAGCTTGCAGGAAAGGCACCAGATCTTCCAGAGTTTTCATCAAAGAGCAGGGAAAGATTAATCCCACCGCATAAAGTGTAAGGAGACAGTAGAAGATAAAGTTAAGTAACAGTATGGTCAGAATCTCATACATATCATGAGGCTCATAATAAAAACTGTTCCTTTAACTCCCCATAAGTAAACATGCTAATTCCAAATCTCCCAAACCAATGAGGGTTCTTCCCTATCAGTCACATTATTATCTGATACTTTAAAGATTAAAAGTGTCCTTTCTTTCTTCAGTAAGTCCCGTCTTCTTCCCACTGCCTTTTCTTTTGTCTGTCTCTTAATCATTCCACTACAAGTGTTTGTTGGGCTAAATGATCACTATAGTAGATTTTCATGAAAACAGACAAAATTATTCATCTGCTGTATACAGATTCATTTGTAATGTGGCTTTTTAATTTCCCACTAACAGGTAGAATGACTTCTGCTCTTCACCTATTAAATATCATTTGGCCTTTTGAATTGCTTTGACCAATAGAATTTACTGACAGCAGTGCCTCCAGTCCCAAGCCTAGGATCAGCAGGGGTTGCACACTTGTGTTTTCTGTCTTTAATCATTGACATCACCATGTGATCAAGTCCTAGCTCAGTGCTCAGTGCTGAATCAAAGACCATGAGAAGGGGCAGACACTTAGCCTTGTTAAGACCCTCATGTCCCATATTGGAGAATCTCAGTTTGACTCCTAGTTCTAGTTCCTAACTCCAGCTTCCTACTAAGTCAAATCCTGTGAGGTTGCCACAGTGTCTTGGCTTTCCATGCCTGCGAAACTCTCATGGGCTTTTTAGCCAGATCCAAATTCCTTAAGGGCTGATTCTGGGCCAGAGTGCTGTTTAGGGCATCTGCCGTTCTATGAGTCTGCTGCATATCCTGCTTCCCATGTAGGATCATTCTCTTCTTTTTAATTATATCAATTATTTGCAGGCACTGATCTTACTTATGTAATCCCTTTGATACTTAATCCTATCTTTTTGATCAATTATGAACTTAAACTGATCACTTTAACAAGTAAGATGACATTGGTACATGCCACCTCGATGGGATTTAATTGGAATCCCCTAGCACATTTCTAGCTCTACCATTAGGGGTAAGTCCGAGTGAGCATGTGCCAAACTGTACATCTTTTCCCTCTCTTATTTCCACTCTTATATTTGACAGGGATCACTTTTCAGTTAAAGAAAATGATACATTAATAACATGGCAGCACTAATTTCATTCTCAAGAGTATTGGTTAACCTGGAAAATTGTCAAACCACATTTCAAATATCTTTATACTTTTCAAACATTATTTTCATCATGATCCTGAAAACACTCACCCAGCCTTCCACAACCACCTGTGATACCTGAACAGTACAAAGCGTGACACAGAAATAATAATTATTCCTTCCTCTGATGCTGAGCACATGGAGTTGATTCAGGATAGGAAATATAATGCCTAGTAAATCTAAATGTTAACATCTATCTGAAATAAATAATACTCAGTTTAAAGTCAATGATTCACAGAAATCTGTTCCTTCAGCATCAGATGAACAAAAAAGATGCAGCTGTTTTAGCAACACAAATCCAACTGTCTATTTGAGGGAATCAACCAAATGTTCCACTCTACTTAGACTTCACCTCTCTCCTCAAACACCCAGTACCTCTTCTCTTATTGTCAGTGGCTGATGATGACTTTACTCCCTACTGCATGAGGAAAATTAAAGAAATTAGAACAGAACTTCTACAAGTTCTCCCCACTACATCTAACATCTCCTTGTATCTGAGCCCAAATATTTGCCTTCACATTTATAGGCCATCTCCTACCCAAACCATGTCCTCTAATGCCCTCTATAGTTTTGAATTTTCTCTTCATTTTCCTCTATATCCAGACTTAAGTCCTCTAATATCCTTAGCTCCAAAAGGTTTGTCGGAAATAGAATTAAAAGACGTGTTTATTTTAGTGCACAGTTCTGAAATCCATGCATTATGCATCCATAATACATGTACTTTTTAAAGCACCCTTGTTAAAAGGACACTTTTGATAGGCTATAGTTCTTGCACAGTAGTAATCAAACTGTAGTGCACAGGCCAATAACAACAATATCATCACTTGGCAACTTGTTGGGGTGCAAATTCTCAGGCCCTACAGCAGGGCTATGCATCAAAACCTCCAAGGCAAAGCTCAGAGATGTGTATTTTAACAAACCTTCTAGGCAATTCTGATTAATTCCAAAGCTTAAGAACTACCCTGGCACTTGGCCCCCATCTCTACAGCAACAACAACTGTCTTCTCTGTTAAATCTTGCCTATTAGTATACAATGTTTTATTCTTTCCTATATTCATATCAAAGAAAATTTCTCTTGATCCTGTGAAATAGTCCTTCTATATCACTGTCATTTTTTCTTTTTCTCTTAGGAGAATTTCTTCAAAATTATACTTGTTTGTACCATTTTTTTCTTTCCTTTCTTCTGAATCCACTACAGTGACTGCTATCGTCAATGCCATTACACTGAAATAACTTTTAACAAGATCTCTAGGAGCTGGTGCTGTGGCATAGTAGGCAAAACCTCCACCTGTGATGCCAGCATCCCACGTGGACCCTAGTTCTACTTCTGGCTTCTCTTCTTCCAATCCAGCTGTCTGCTACAGCCTGGGAAAGTAATAGAAGATGGCCCAAGTGCTTGAGCCCCTGGACCCGAGTGGGAGTCCCAAAAGAAGCTCCTGGCTCCTGACTTCAGGTTGGCCCAGCTCTGGTTGTTTCAGTCATTTGGGGAGTGAACCAGCAGATGGAAGACCGTTCTCTCTGTCTCTACTTCTCTCTTCCTGTAACTCTACCTCTCAAATAAATAATAAAAAATCTTTTAAAAAAAGATCTCTAATGACCATTATGCAGCCAACTGTGGTATGCTACTCTAAGTTCTTGTGTTATGTAGACCACAGTAAAATTTGCAACCACTGAATAGTTCCTCCTTCTTGAAACAATTTTTCCCTACTTTGTGTATAGCACAGATCTCCTCGTTCTTTTTCTACCTCAGTATCCACTATTTCTCTGTCTCTTGTGTCGATTCCACATCAATTCCCAGTACGTACATCTTCAAATATCTCAATTCTTAGTTCTAGGATCCTCTTTTCATGTACATACACTTCCCAGGTGCTGTTATTCTGCTTTATGAATTTAATCCTTATCTATCAACTCGTATCTCCCACTACCATTTCTACAACCTTGAACACTTGTCATTGAATGAGATAAAATTTCCTAAATACATTATACAACACAAATTTAATTTGATAAGAAATTCGGAAGCACCAGAATTCACTTAGGCATCAGTTAGTACATACTTGGAAGAAGAACTCACATTGCTTCATCGTGGTTTGTGATGCCAGCTGAGGCTGTCAGCACCGGAAACCCAGCTGGTAGGATGGAAATAGATTATTCTGCCATTTTTCTAAATCTTTCAGTTGCACACCAAATCTGAAGCCAATCATTGCACACCTGTTGAACCTAATTTTGAGGTTCACAGGAATCTCCCCAGCTCTATGATCATCAGTAATTTCAAATTTCCCAATGCTATCAGGCTTCCTTATCACATTTAAAAACTAGGTGATGAAAAAAAAAAAAAGAAAAGAAATTAGGTGATGACTTTCGGCACAGCCTAAAGAGGCCCTGGCATTTGCCTGTCTTTTGGGCATTGTTGATGCTCTTGAGAGCAGTCAGGACATTGATGCCCACCATTCTGATAGCAAGGAAAGAAGGCAGAGAAAATTAAAAACAGAGTTTTGACAGTCTACATTTCAATAATGGTAATATACTCACAGATGTCTACAACCATTAGCATAATAATTTACAACATTTTCATTAACACTCCAAAATACCTCATCCCTTTTATTATATTTTTCATGTTGATGTGATAATTTTTTTAAATGAGGGAATTTAAATGCTTTGTGCTTCAAATATCATAAAATGGTCCAATTTTTAATACAGTGGAATAAGGAGGTTGTTACATCTTATTCCCAAGAAAGCTACCCTAAAGTTGCATGAATGTATCAAAAGGAATAATTTCACAACTTGGGAAACAAATTTTCCTAAACAGAGCATTTACTCATGAAAACTACTGAACAGCACTAGTCTGTGGAATCCATACCTAGGTTTCCTAAACCTCCTACCCCCAAGAATCCTGTAAGTGACAATATCAGTAGGCAGCACACAAAAATGTCTAGTTTGTAGCAAACAACAAACTTACAGACTAGCTTGATCTGAAAGGATCTTTGGAAAGGGAATTAGTCAGGGGAAATGAGAAGCTCTCTCTGCAAATTGCCAATATGCCAGAGGTTGAGTGTTATCAGAAGAATGGAGAGGCCTCAAATCTCCTGTGCATCCCTGCTCGAAAACAACTGGAAAATTCTGGGACAGCAAATTAAAATAACTTACATGAAAAATCCACCAGAATGACTTGCAGAACTTTTGAGACAGCAAGAAAGCCCACTAGTGCAGTTAAAAGGATTAATAAATTTATTATTAAAAATATTTGAGTTTAAAATTAGTTTGTAATCTTCATGCTATCACAGAACTAAAAACGTATTTAAAATAGGCCTATCAGATTAATAGATAGAGAGACAGATAGAGAGAGAGAGAGAGACAGTTTGCAAAAGAAATAGAAGATATTTGTGATTATTAAATGTCTATGAGAAACTTTAATTGCATTACCTTAAAAACTAGTAAAACTGCAAGCATTACTGAGGGTATCCAATAGCAATAGAACACAATTTTTCTGGAACATTAATATATATATTTACTGGTTTTAGAACTGTTAAAAATCTATGTGATTTTTATGACCTGCTGCTTTATAACAAAGACAATCTCTGTAATATTAATTTTATGGCACCTACCACCACCTTTGTAGAAAATCAGTCAATATTTTCCCTTCTGCCTAATTCTCATTTCTTGAATTACCCAACTCGCCTGTCATAATGCTATGATTTCTTTTTTACATAACAGACTATGTGCTTAGTTTTGAAGTTTTGAATCTGAGACTTAAAGACCGAGGTTACCAAAGGCAGTCGTAGTAAACTAAGGGTTAATAGAAGAAGCAGCTGGACAGGAGAAGACAAATCATGAGAAGATTTAAGTTGCAGAAGCAAAAATGACTGAAATTGTTCTGAGTCCCTAGAGTTTCTACTATGTTCTGAGCCAAGCCTGTGCTCTTATTTTCTCCTTAAATTCAGACCCACTCTCTTGACAGAAATACTTGGTCTTAGGAAGATAAAATGACCACCAGCTTGCCAGGAAGTCAGTGCTGTCCATGTGAGAATTCAGATCACCTGACTACTTCAACCCTTCTGGCACAGAATAAACTTACTTCTCTTATTCCTTTGTTTGCTTTTAATCAGATGCCTATGAAATCATCTGACATTACAAAAACTCAACAATTCTGTCCTCAAGGAGACCTCTCTTGCCCGTATTTTTTAATATAGCAGCTACTCTCAATTGCATTCTCATCAATGTTATTTTATTTTTCTCTTGACTTTCAAAGATTATTATTATAGCTTCTTCTCCTGCCTTTCCCCACCCCAAAACCTGGTAGAAACTCATCACCTTTTACAGACTTTCTAAGATTGTTCTGTTGATCATAAATTGAGATTTTGTGTCTTTCTTTTTTAACTCTCATGTGGGCCACTTCTTAGGTTGTTCTTAAAGCACACCAAGGGGCCAGTGCTGTGGCACAGTGGACTAAGCCTCCGCCTGCAACACCGGAATCCCATATGGACACTGATTCATGTCTCAGCTGCTCCTCTTCTGATCCAGCTTTCTACTATGGCCTGGGAAAGCAGTGGTGAATGGCCCTAGTGCTTGAACCCCTGCACCCATATGGGAGACCTGAAAGAAGCTCCTGGCTCCTGGCTTCGTATCAGCTCAGCTCCAGCCGTTGCAGCCATCTGGGGAGTAAACCAGTGAGTGGAAGACCTTTCTCTCTGTCTCTCCCTCTGTCTGTAACTCTAGCTCTCAAATAAATAAATAAATAATTTAAAAAAAAAATAAAATAAAGCACAATAAATTTTTTTTTAAAGTGTCCATTGAGAGCAGGTTTTAAGATGTATTGAGTGTGTACTCCCCTTAGAAAAGGGAAAATAAATAAATAAAACAGGATCAACTCAGTTTTCACACTAGTACCTGATGGGAAAGAGAAAATAAAATACACAGATGCTATCTTTGAATTCATGAAAGATAGTGGCAATATTCATTCAAATTTTGGAAAACAAACACAAGTCTTCCTCAACTGTGATTTTTAAAATGTACTCTTTAGTTGTCTCTTAAAAGAATTTTGGAGCACTTTATATATCATAAAATTGAAATAGCTCAGAATTTTCAACATGAAATTCAATTACATCAAGGACTCAACTTTTGTTAAACATTAACTTTTTAAAATAAAACTGATGCTTGATCCAATTAATAAACTTTAAATGTTTTCCAATGGACTTTAAGCTCTTTTTAGTTATGCATTTGACAGAATCAGGACATCCTATCAACACCAGAAAAAAGAGGAATTAATCCCTATTAAATGAAGGAAGCTTTCTAAAGTTCATGGGCATTTTGCTTAACATTGCATATGAGAACATGTTGCACTCTATCTGTGCACAAGTAGCCATTTGGATTTTATGAATGCAGTTTAACCTACATTGTGGACATTTATAGCAAAACAAGTAAAAGCATTATAGCATGAATAGGTGAAGGACTTTCAATGTTAATAGTTGATGATAAGGGCATTATTTAAATAGTATCCATAATAAATTATCTTAAGTTCAACATAAATCTAATAAGTACATAGATGACATTAATGACTATGTTGACAAAGTGTTGATGGTTGAGAGCAAACAGGAAACTTGTACCCAAATAAAAATTAAATGTGGATTTATTGTCTCCAGTAATCTATTTGAAAACTTAACCAAAAAAAAAAATTCCAGAAATACAAAAAATGTTCAAGAATAAAACTCTTTTATCTCTAGTATAGATGTCCTTCTGTTTGAAGAAATAACATTGTTCTGTCAGAATTAACATGGAGTCCACCCCACCTCCCTTTGTACTTCCTGAAGCCATGCAAAGTCTGCACTGGAGATACAGACTTAAATTCACCACACGCATTCTTACTGTGAGATGATAAGAATGCAAAGAGCGCATTTTGAACGAGATTAGTATTTTTGCACTATGATTTTCATAAACCTTGAATGTTCTCAAACCCTGAAGTGTGTTTTCTTACACTACGGGACAATGAGGCACAGGAAGAATCAGCATAGCAGAGAAGAATGTGAGAAAGCACAAAGCGTGGCTCCTCAACCACAGCTGCTGCTTCAGTAGACCAAGCTGAGAAAACAGAGTGCATCTCCAATGTGGAATCGCACATTCATTCCAATGAAACTGTCAGTAAGAGGTTAAGTTTCCTGGAAAAAGGACTTTCAGTGAAGCTTATGGGATAGGGTGCTCATGACAGAATATTCTAAAGATCAAAATCCATGTGTGAAATAGGGCAAGAAGAAAAACTGGGCGGAGGGACATGCTCACTTGTGGTACAGGCCGGGCCTCAGCCATAGAGAACTCTTGATCTAAAGTTCTTGTCAGGGTCCAACAGAGCAGGAAAATATGTTTGTGAACTACCTAGCCAACGGAGGATTAATATCCCGAATATAACAGAAATTCAAAAGACTCCACAACAACAAAACCACCACCAATCCAGTTAAGAAATGGGCAAAGGACCTCAGTAGACAGTTCTCAAAAGAAGAAATACAAGTGGCCAATAAATATATTTAAAAATGCTCAATATCACTAGCCATCAGGGAAATGCTAAAAAATCACAATGAGATATCCCCTTACCCCAGTGAGGGGGTAAGAGAAACAATTGGTGATCAGGACATGAAGAAAAGAGAACACTTAAACACTGCAGGCGGGAATGTCAATTAGTTCAGCCACTGTCGAAGACAATATGGAGATTTCTTAAAAAATTATAAACAGACTTACCAAATGATCCATCAATCCCACTACTGCGTGTATACCCAAAAGACATGAACACGTAGTTTCAAAGATATACCTGCATCCTCATTTAATAGTAGTACTGTTCACAATACCCTAAAATATGGGATCAAGCAAGGTGCTCAACAACAGATGAACAGATAAAGACAATGTGACATATATACACAATATTATTCATCTATAAAAAATAATGAAATTCTACCATTTGCCACAAAATGGGTACAACTATAGGACGTCACGTTGAGTGAAATAAGTCAGATACAGAAAAATATCTCATATTAAAATTAAAAAAGAAAGATATCAAAAAAACAAAAAAGTCTATCAGTACTGATGCAAATACAGTTTTCTTGAACTTTGTTTTATAACTTTGTCAAACCAGTGGTTAAGAATGCTACACTACTATAGTGTCAATGATCTGTGATTACTTTAATATTTACTCTATATGGGTGAAATGGTCATCTTTCCATTTGACTCTTGTTCACAGCCCTCTAAACTAAGGTCTTATATGTTTTACTTATTGAACCCTTTATTTGGTGGGGCATTTATCCCTTGACTATAATGTAAACTAAAACTATGTCATCTCAAAAACAAAAAAAAAAGAAAGGAGGGGAGAGACTATCATTATATTATTTGAATTTATCTAGAAACTACATTTAATATGTTAACAATTAAAAAAAAAAATAAAGTTCTTGTCGGGGAGGTGTTGTGGCACAGAGGGTTAAGCCACATTTGGAACACCTGCATTGCATATCAGAGTGCCTGTTCTGGTCCCAGCTACTTCACACTTCCCATTCAGCCTCCTGCTAATGCACCTGGAAAGCAATCAATGATGGCCCAAGTACCTGAGTCTGTGCAACCCATGTGATAGACCAGGATGGGGTTCCTGGCTCATGGCTTTGGCCTAGTCTAGCCTTGGCTGTTGCAGGTATTTGAGGAGTGAACAAACACGAAAATCACTCTCTCTCTCCTTTACTCTCTTCACTCTGCCTTTCAAATAAATAATAAAAATTAAACTTAAAAATGAAAATTTTACCAGTCCTGGGAAGCACATGACCCTGAGTAAGGGAGTTGAGTATAAAAATGGGCTTCCTGGATTTTGCAAGGAACAAGACTAAATATGGCACAGGTAGCAGCGCCAACATTGTGCAGAGGATAGCTACTGCCTGCAATTTCTTCTCCTTGTCCCCTATGCCCCTTCCCACATCATCTCCAGACTGACCACCTAGCATAGCATGGAGTCTTGAAAGACAGACAAGGTTTGGCCTGACTTGAGAAGGTGGCGTGAGAGCAGACACAAACAAGGGATGCTGAGGAAAAGGATGTCCTTATTGCTTTATGCAGGTAGCAGCAGGTGTACGTTTGGGAATCCCTAAGATTCATGACCAGAATCCAGTTATTTGAAGAGTTTATTTTGAGTATAACCTAACTCAAATAATATTTTTAAAAAGTAAATCTTCCAATGGTATTAAAGACAGATGAGAATAGAAAATGTGAAGGCAGAGAATCTACTGGAATCACCAAGGACTTGGGATGAGCTGAGGACAGACAAGAGGATATGCTAGAACTTTTGGAAAAGAGTGCATGAAAAGGATGAGAAACGCCAGAGATTTAAAATTTCAAACCAAGCACAGATAGGAATGAGAAAAAAAATATGCATTTGAATGGAAATGTTACATGCCTATTTTGAGACATGTTACAATTTGAATGGAACAATTAAGTCAAATGTTGACTTGGCATAGAACAGGTCAAGGCTGGGTAAAGAGAATTTTAATATATTCATTCAAAATAAATGCTTTAAGATATGTTAGAAATGAGTGTATTTTGGATTGTATTTTTAAAAAGATAAATTTTAAAATGTGTATTTCCAAGCTAACTTTACTTTTGTCTTTCAATCCTTAAATTTCAACTGTCATCACTTTAATTGACTATGATTTAATCATTGTTTCATATTTGTATTGGCCCCATTATATTATAGCTATACTCTTAAATGCAATAAATCAGAATACATGTAAAATATAATTATTAACTCATAGATTTGGCTTCCTTACAAAATGAGAATACAAGATTATGAACTTCAGAAAATGATTAAACATGCTAACATTAATTCAACTGTGTACCTTTTTCTTTATCTATGGTACTATTCATTTGCCCTCACTGTATCTTTTAGCAAATTAAACACTGGATGCAGTAACCTGAATTGTTATAATTAATTTTTAGTACCTGTTTTTTATTTGAGCGGCAGAAAAGAAGAAAAAGAGACAAATTTCTCATCTGCTGGCTCACTTCTCTTTGCAAGCCAAGGCTAGCCAGGGGTCAGAAAGAAAAGCTGAGAATCCCGATCTCCCATGTGGGAAGCAGGAACCCAGTTACATGAGCCTTTACCACTGCCTCCCAGGGGGTTTCCATCCACAGGAAGCTGGAGTCAGGAAACAGAGTCGGGAACTCTGATGTGGGATGCAGGGGTTTTAACCACTGGCTAAATGCCCACTACTAGAAATAGCATGTGCATCAATTACTGACCAAAACTATTCATGGAAATTCATATTCCACAAAATTCATACAACACAAATACTTCTGAATTCTTTTTTTTAAAAACAGAGATAATTCTGCATTATCCTGTCCACTTGAATGGAGCAATACTCTTGTAAAAACATTCTAATCATTCTCAAGGATTTAAAAAAAATAATAAAAGGGTTATTCCAGTAATTCATTTTTCTTGCATGTTAGGTTTCTCTTGATTGAAGTAACATGCAATTCAGCAATGTAAAAATGCTATTTCTAGATGTGGAAAATACTTTTTGTGAAATTAAACCATTAAAATCTAATAATGTATTAAGTCCAGTACAGATCATATAGCTCAGAATTACTATTAATTTTCTGAACTGAACATGACGTGGGCGATGAATCATTTAATTTTCCTCCCAGCTCTCGTCTCCCGCAGAGACAGAGATACTAAGCAGAGACAAGACTGTATGCAAACCCAGAGCAATGTACTGGGCAGCGAGGGAACAGACATTTCCGTGCGAGGGTGGGCAGTCCTACACAAGGAAATCCAACTGAGCGGGCCAAGGGTGGCCCAGGAACCAGGAGGAAAGGGAAACCAAAAAAGTACCTGGTATTAGAAAGCTCTGTCCACGAACAGAAAGGTGGGAGAGTGAAGAGACGTTGCATTTGGCGCCAAAAGAAAACACACACACACACACACACACACGGCAGCCTGACCCAAAGACCATGGCAGAAAGAGGCCACTGTCCCTGCTTCCATTCCTTTTATAGACGCTGCATGTAGGTCCCGGATGTACCAGGCATCACGGGAAGGAAGACACTTGGATTAACAGGTAACAGGTAGGGCTTCAGGCCCCGCAGACCTAACTAGCTGCTTCCTTATTTGAATTGGCAGGCCCAGCTAGTTGTCTACTGATCAGGGTTCCACATTAAACTCACACTTATATGTCCTTGTCTGTGTGTTTGGTTAAGTAAGGAGAATTTTAACTACTCCTCCATCCTTTTTCCAGTGTCCGTCTTCTCTATAAAGCAATGTTTTCACTAATGTCTGACAAGTTAAATAGTAAATGGTCACAAAGAGCTGCTGTATTTTAATGAAGAATCAATAGATGATATATATGTGTAGTGTATATGAGAAGCTTAAGAGGAAACTTGTGAACTTATATCATATGTGTATTTTGGAAAAAAATGTAACTTGTTCATCAAATAATCCGAAAAAAAAAATGAGCTGCAGACCTAAGTAAGAAAAGAAAGCAATATAACTTTTAGAAAAAAAAAAATACAGGAAAAGTACCTTCATTGTCTGTTACAGGAAGAGTTTTTTTTTTTTTTTTGGGGGGGGGGGTTGGGTTTTTTTTTTTTTTTTTTTGACAGGCAGAGTGGACAGTGAGAGAGACAGAGAGAAAGGTCTTCCTTTGCAATTGGCTCACCCTCCAATGGCCGCCACGGCTGGCGCACCCTGCTGATTTGAAGCCAGGAGCCAGGTGCTTCTCCTGGTCTCTCATGCAGGTGCAGGGCCCAAGGACTTGGGCCATCCTCCACTGCACTCCCAGGCCACAGCAGAGAGCTGGACTGGAAGAGGGGCAACCGGGACAGAATCCGGCACCCCAACCGGGACTAGAACCCGGTGTGCCGGCGCCGCAGGCGGAGGATTAGCCTATTGAGCTACGGCACCGGCTAGGAAGAGTTTTTTAAACAATACACACAAATCATTACCTTAAATGAAAATATCAGTAACATGAACTTCATTAATATTTATCTGTCCATCAAAACATACCATATATGCAGGGGAGCATTTGGCACTGTGGTTACGTTATTATTTGGGATGCCTTCATCCCCTATAGAAGTGCTTGGTTCAACTCTCGGCCTTCCTCTTCCAATCAAGCTCCTTGCTGACACACATCTGGAGAGGCAGCAGATGATGGCTCAGATACTTGGGTCCCATGGACACCAGGATTGAGTTCTGGGCTCCTATCTTCAGCTGCAAAGCCCCCGCTGTCGAATGCATTTGGGGAGAGAAGCAGAGGATGGAAGATACTTCTCTGTCATCTCTGTTTTTCAAATAAAATGAAAAAATAAATAAATTAACATTTAAATACACCATGCAACACATATAACCAAGAAAAGCATCAACATAATAGAAAATGCACAAGAATTCAAAGAAATTAATAATGGAAAATGTGCTCAAATACCATTAATCATGGGTAAAATTAAAATTGAAACTTTAATGAGCCAAATGCTACATCCACACCAGCATGACTAACGTGCAAAGATACACACACACACACACGCATACACATGCATACACACATACACATACAGACACACACATACACATGCACACATACACACACATGCATACACACACACATATACACTACCAAGGATGTGGAACACAAGAGGCTCTTCTTGTAGGAGTCTAAATGTGTGCAACTATTTGGAAAATGAGTTTTATTCACCTCTTATTTGAACAGACACATATACAAAGATCCCATTACTCTACTCATAATTGAATAACCAACAGAAACATACATATCTACACACATACACACACACAGAAAGAGACTCCAATTAAATATCTGCTCAATTTGGAAAAAACTAAAATATTATGTTAGAAGTCGATATATTGGCTACCTTTGGAGCTATGGAAGGGTCTGAAATCTGGGAGAGGTCAGGAGACATGCTTCTGGGGTGTTCTCAGCATTCAGTTTTGACATGGGCATCAATTACATGGGTGTTTGGTTTCTGAGAACTTGTTGAGATGTGCATTTATATGTCTGTGCACTTTGCCCCCTTCATAATAAAAATGAAATCTAGAGAAGTACTCCCAAACTGAAAAATTTGGGAAAATTTTTAATAATTTGCTTTTTATATATTATATTTTTATTTCCTGATGAATGGGAAATATTACTACCTGTGCAGGAACATATTTCAAAATACAGAAGATTTATAAAATGTAGAAGTCCAATGTTTTGTATGGAACCCAGGAATCCATGCCACCTTGCAGTAGAGCTCTATTAACTGAATTCCATTGGCCAAAAACAAAAATTCCATGCTGCTTGGTGGCCATCAATGCATTTATGTATATGTTATTTTTTATCGTAGAATTATGCTCCATTTTAGAAAGTCTATTAGTTCAAAAACTAAAAAAGGTAAAATGAATTTAGTCTTAATGCTGAATTGCTTTTGGAAATGTTTGCTTGGAAATTTCTTATTTTTCCCTTGCACTGTACTGGATGATGGAAACCCTCTTCTACGAATTTAGGGGAATAAAGTCCCCTTGAGAAATACAAATGAATATTTTCAGGGGCAAAATTCTATTCATGTAAGAACATAATGCTGATAAGTAGTTTATAGGCAGCCCTAAAGGTTGTGCTTAGCAGGCTAACCTGAGTGCCCAAAAGAGCCACACACCTCTGATGCTGCTCCTGAAGTGGACTGAGTGATGCTAGACTTCCAGGAAAGATGCTGGATGCTTGGGGACCTATACTTATCTCTGAAGTAAGACCAAAGACGGAATTCTGCTCTGAGCAAAGAAAATCAATGTGAAAGGCAGTATTTTCACTTTTTTTATGTCCCATGTGTAATGATAAAATGTTGAATGAAAGAAACGATGGAAATCTTTCTAGGTTATTAAACTGCTTACATTGCCCTTGAAACACAGGGCTCAAAGTCAGTTATTTCTGTTGAACAGAAAGTGAAAGTCTGGGCTTTGAATTTGGGGCTTAATAGAGCATTAAGAAATAACAAGGTAAGTGAAGAGCCGATCAGTCCTTGAGCAAGTGCCAAGGCAGTTATTGGAAGAAATCAGACCCTGTCCATAGGAAGCGTTCAGAACAAATGAAACCAAATTGACTACCTTGGAATGGCCCAGCATGCAAAGAAGCAGAATTCATTGGCGTTTCCAATGCCATCCCCAGCTAAGGTGCTAAATCAAACAATAAATTCCATGACCTTTCATTTTTTGCCCATAAAATGTAGCCTGCTCTGCGACAGAATTGCATGTAGAGAAATCTATTTTAATTAAAGGAAGCCCTAAATGGAGTGAGAGAACTCTTGCCCTGCTTGATAATTCCCTTCTTAGTTATCGTCGTGTGTCCGTCCGATAAATGCACCCCTTCTTGTTTCAGAAGTTGTCTCACACACCTGCTGCCTTCCACAAGAAAGGATGTATAATCAGGGAAAGAAGTGTTCCTAGAGGCCCCGCCCAAATAACCAGGAAAAAGATAACTCCTCAGTATCTCAGCCTTGTCTGAAGGCAAGGCATGATTTCATTTAACTTCAGGAGTGCCAGCAATTGGGATCTCAGCAAAAGTGTCTGGATACAGCAAATTGCATGTGATTTTTCTCCCTGCATTACCTCCTGCCACAAATTACCTCCTGCCTTAAATCTCTGCTTTGGAGATACAAGCCTATCCTCTGTGAACAAACAACAATTGTGCTTCTTACAGGTAAGTGGAGCTTCAATACATTGTAATGTGCACCTCACAAATAATATGTAACTGCTATACAAGATTTTAAATGTATCTTTTTAACTCCACAAATTGGATGTATTCATATTCATTTATTCAGTTGATATTTGTTTGGACTTGCCGTGGTTCTACCATTTTCTGAGCTGGATACTCTACTTCTCAGATATCCCTTTAGGGATCATTTTTCTTCTTCTTTGACAACCTTCATTAAAATTGCCTTTAGTATAGTCTGTTAGTAATAAACTTTCTCAGTGTTTATTTGTCTGAAACTGCCTTTATTTCACTTTCACCCTCGAAACATTTTTCCCAAGTCTACCATTCTAGATTGATAGTTATTATCTCTCACTCTTTTAAATCTATTACTGTGCTATCGTCTCTCTTCCTCTCTTATCATTCAGAAGAAAGGCATCAATCTACCTGCTATTCATTTACTTGTAATGCATTTTTCACTCCGACAGACTTTAAAACTTTTTCTTTTTCTTTGATTCTTTTCTATTTGAATTTATCTTTGTGCTGTTTGGCACTCATTCAATTCATGTATATGAGGATTATTGTCTTTTATTAGTTGCAGGTATTTGTCAATTTTCAAGTATCTTGTATTTTTGTGTAATATCATTTTTTTCATTGTGTTTTTCTTCTCGCTTTCTGATGGAATCCTGAATATTTCCATGCCAGTTGGCCTCTCTGGACATTCTATTTATGTTCATACTAACAAGAAATAAATGGCATGCTTAAATTGAAAAATTTTAGAAGAGGCTGCGTATATCTATTAAAAAGCTGGACAGAGGGGCCGGCCTTGTGGTGTAGTGAGTTAAGCTGCCTCTTACAACGTGGGCAGCCCATATGGGCTCCAGTTCAAGTTCCAGCTGCTCAGCTTCCAATTCAGCTCCTCAGTACTGTGCCTGGGAGGGCAGTGAAGGATGGCCTGAGTCCTTGGCCCCTGTCACCCTTCTGGGAGACCTAGACTAAGCTCAGCACAGGCTGTTTACTCCTCCAATGGAGAAAGAGGGTGGAAGTTCTCTTTCTCCTTGTGTCTCCCGCTCTCTCTCTCTCTCTCTCTTAACTATTTCAAAAGAAATAAAAAAATCAATCTTATAAAAAAAAAGACTGGATAAAGGTGGGCATTTGTGGTGTAGCACACTATGCAGCTGCTTGGGACACCACACCCCATAGAGGAGTGCTGGTTCAAGTCCCAGCTATTCTACTTCCTGTCTACCTTGATGCTAATGTGCCTGAGAGGCAGTAGTGATGCTTTGGCCCTGCCACCCATGTGGGAAATGCAGATGGAACTCTTGGCTTCTGATTTCATCTGTGGGCATTTGGGGAATGAACCAGCAGATGGATAAACAATGTCTCTCTCTGTCACTTTGCCCTTCAAATAAATAAATAAGTTTTTTAAAAAAGTAATAAAAACAAGACAGATAAAGGAGAACTATGAGGCTTGCAGCAAGTAAGCCCAGCAACTATGAATCTATTACCTCCTTAGGCCCAAAAGAACAAGAGAATACAGTAGTTGGCAGAACTCAGAAGACAGAGAGTTGTACATTACAGATCATGTGAAATAAACAATGACATCTTTGGAAGGATAAAACCAGACTAAGGCACATTTCATTTTCAGGGAGATGAGCAGGGTATTATTAATCCTGACTTCATTCCCCTTCCTCTGTCCTGTCCTCTGCCCAGGTGGCTCAGTGATTGTTCCCAACTAGAGGTTGAGGGTATGGGCAATTCATATAAGTCAGCAGTCTGAGACGGACAAGGGTGGAGATATGCACACAGAGAAAAGAAAAGAAGACATCTAGTGGGGTCAACATGGTGGGTTAAACTGCTGCTTATGACCAGAGTGCCAGCTCAAGTCCCTGCTACTCTATTTCCAATGCAGCTTCCTGTTAATGTGCCGGGAAAATGGACCACCTCATTGGGCCCTTGTCATGTAGATGAGAAACCAAGTTAGAGGTCCTGTGTGCAGGCTTTGGCCTGTCCAGGGCCTGTATGTTGCAGTCATTTAGGGAGTAGACCAGCAGATGGAAGATCTCTCCCTCTGTCCCCTCTGTCTCTCTCCTTATCTCTCCCTGTCACTCTGCCTTAGAAATAAATAAATAAATAATATTTTAAAAGAAAAAGAAATGAGAGAGCGGCAAGATGGCGGATAGCCAGGGAGCACACTATTAGTCCGGGGGAGAGACAGTTTAATATAAGTGGAGATACTGCAGGGTCAAGGAAGAGTAGGGGATGAAACAGCAGAGGAAACTCTTCCGGAACTAATGATTCACAGTGTACCTGCGTGGAGAGCGTGGGAGCCCAAGTTCGGGACACCAGCGGCAGACTCAACACACCAGCGCTGGAACGCGAGGTGAGCCGATCCTCAATAGCCCGAGACACCAGCGGGCAAGCAGAAAGAGGAGGCTAGAGGGAACGAGGCTTCAAACTCCGTGGGGAAAAATTCACCAGGCTAACTAGAAGAGAGAGAGGAAAAAAATAAAAAAAGTGACCGATACGGACACAAGTTTCTCTCTCTCCGCTCACCTCTCAAAGGCGAGCAAGACAGAGCAGGCGCCATTTTGGACATACGTCATAAGCAGGGCGACCTCAGGTCTGCACCGGCCCTGAGCCTAGCAGAAACACCGGACTCTGGGGGGAGGGCTGAAATAACAGGAGATTAGGATCTAACTTGGCAACCCAGTGGGAGACTGCAGGAGAATTGGAGCCCACACTGAGGGCAGCAGAGATTCCCCGTGTGGTCCTTGGGAAAAAGCTTCCGATCTCTGGCTCCTGTGGGTATATCATTTGCCTGCTAACTACCTCCAATTACGTTCAGCTGTGTGGAATTACTTCCCTTTTGAATCAAAAAAAGAGAGATTTACCACGCCTAACCTGGGAGTGTCATCTTTGACACACCCTCAGCCCTGAGGAACCAAACACAGCTCTCAGTCCACACTCATCTCAAGCCTCTAAGACTCCACTGAAAGCAGACAGTCCACTTAATATAGAGCCATAGTGTAACAAGAAAAAACACCACAGTGAAGAAACCAAATATCTCCAACATGCCAAACAACAAATGCAAAAACCAAGCTAACAAGAACAAAGAAGACACTATGACGCCCCCAAATGAAAAAGACACCCCAATTCAAGATTATGAAGATGATGAGATCGAAGAAATGCAAGAAGCAGATCTCAAAAAATTGATAAGAACATTAAGAAGTTCTCAAAAACAAATTCTTGAACTACAGAAATCCTTAATGGACAAGATAGAAAATCTCTCTCGTGAAAGTGAAATATCAAGGAGGAATCAAAATGAAATGAAACAACTAGTGGAACAAGAAACTGTGATAGTGACGAGAAATCATAATGAAATGAAGAATTCAATAGATCAAATGACAAACACATTAGAGAGCCTCAAAAACAGAATGGGCGAAGCAGAAGAGAGAATATCAGACTTAGAAGACAGAGAACAGGAAAGGAAACAGGCAAACCTAAGAAAAGAAGAAGAAATTAGAAATCTAAAAAATGTTGTCGGGAATCTACAGGATACTATTAAAAAACCCAACATTCGGGTTCTAGGAGTTCCTGAAGGCATGGAAAGGGAGAAAGGATTAGAAGGCATTTTCAATGAGATACTAGCAGAAAATTTCCCAGGTTTGGAGAAGGACAGAGGCATCTTAGTACAGGAAGCTTATAGAACCCCTAATAAACATGACCAAAAGAGATCCCACCACGACATGTTGTAATCAAACTCACCACAGTGAAACATAAAGAAAAGATCCTAAAATGTGCAAGAGAGAAACGTCAGATTACTCTCAGAGGATCTCCAATTAGACTCACAGCAGACTTCTCATCAAAAACCCTACAAGCTAGAAGGGAATGGCGAGACATAGCCCAGGTACTAAGAGAGAAAAACTGCCAGCCCAGAATACTATATCCTGCAAAGCTCTCATTTGTGAATGAAGGTGAAATTAAGACTTTTCATAGCAAACAGAAACTGAAAGAATTTGTTGCCACTCATCCTGCCCTGCAAAAGATGCTTAAAGATGTGTTACACACAGAAACACAGAAACACGGTCACCAATATGAAAGAAGGTAAAGGAAGGAAATCTCACAGCAAAAGATCACAGGAAGCTCAATTTCTCTTTGACATAGAATTAAACTCTGATGCTCTGGTAAATCAATGTGTTAAAGTAATCTATTATGTTCTCTTGATGTCTGTTAAATTCTAATTGTTCAAAAACAGCTGCATTTTTATTAAGAGCTATGGGTTATTTAAATATGTGCTTATTTTCAAAGATTTGAATGATCACCTTGTAACAATGATCAAATTTGGTCTATGTTATGTCATGATTTTAAGGAATCTTATTTCAACCAGATATTTTGGATTTTGAGCCTTCTTGGCATTCTTGACAGGCATTCAAAAAATCAAAGTTTCAAACAATCTGGTCTCTAAAATTTCCAGTAAATCCTGGACTTTGGTTTTTCCAGTTTGGGCCCAACTGAAAAAATCGAAGGACCTATGTCTCTCATCTTATAGAGACACCAACTAATCAGTCTATTTGGAGTATATTAGAAGTACTGTCAAGATGTGATGTGGTACCAGACTTTAAGTTTCTATAATGGAAAATGCTATTAATACAAATGTTTGAGAATTAAAAAGTCTAATGATCTTGTGTTACTAGACATGATAGTTATCTTAATGAGAAAGCCCCAGAGGCCTAAAGGGTTAAATACTTGTAAAATCCTACAGGTGCTTTCAAAAATACTGTGAAGTAAGCAAGTGCCTCTTGTTGGTTGATGAGTTTATAATTTTAAACTTGGCGACTTAAAGTCTTTTGTCATCCACAGTTATATATGATTTGCTGCTCATAAAACTAAAGCGTTGTTGGTTCTGTGTTTAGCTGTCCTCCTATAGGTTCCTATGGACTTTTTCCAGCCACTTCTATTGTATTCAGTACTTTGGGATGGCTCTGTAAACAGCTGAAGCCAATAATGTATTAACAGTACCAACTGAGAGAAAGTATGGTTAACTGAGGTTACTAAAAAGAAAAAGCAATTCAAATCAATTGGCAATCTACAAAAAGAGTTAAAGATTTTAAAAGCTATTATTAAAATTGCTATATTGGTCTATTATGCTATATTATATGTGTGTACATATTGTATGTCCACATGGGGAAATTTTATTAAGAGTTTTATTTTAAATGGCTTATATATAAGATTGTCCATAAATTTAAGCTGCTAAAATCAATCAAAGATACATTTTAATTTGTGTGACCTGAATCTGTGTATCATATGTTTTAAACTTGTTGGTAGAAAGAAACTAAAAACATTTTAGATGGTTGTGCTTGAGTTTACTGGCTAAACAAACTACACCATGTTAGATATTTAAGAGGTGTTTTCAAATACATGATTCTTACAATTTATAGAAGGCATTGGACCTTCTGGTAAATGTTTTCTTAAGTTGTTATCTAATGGTTGAAACGGTTTGCTAAGTATTCATGTAATATTGCTATTGTCAGCAAGCGATCTAGGACTTGCTCCCTCATTTCTCTATTCTAAGCCAACTTGTTCTTTCATTTCTCTATTCTCTTCAAGGTAGGAAACTAATTCTATTATGAAGGAATCTGTAGGACACACAATTTAATCTTTAGACCTTATAAAAGAGATGGCTAACATTTTTCTGTAATAGCATAGCCAAAATAAGAACTTAAATAATAATCTCATAGCTAGATTCACTTCGCCATCAGCGAAGTATACAGTAAGTAGAAAAAACCTCCCTTTCAGACCAAAGGGAAAGAAAGTTTTAAAGTGAGAATATAATTTTCCTCATGGGCATTGTCTACCTTAGAAAAACTACTACAGAACATGCCTGGGACTATAGACTTGTAGTTCAGGCCACCGAAGATTAGAGATGGGACTTGGGCGCTCCCTTGACTTGCATCCTCTGGTCTGCTTTAACACAAACCAGGAGGAAAAGAAAGCTCGGCATCAGAAGCAATGGGTGGCAGGCCTATGAATGGCTGATCTGTACAGTGATCTGCCCTCAAGCAGACCCAACAGGCCAGTCCACTGCAGTGGCTTTCAATGTGGTAAGCCTGGGCTTCAGCAGAAGTCAGCTTGTGAAGAGCCCTGGCAGCTCTGCCAAGAGTTGGATCACTGGAAATGGACCTGCCCTGGAGTCGAAGGATGCCCAGGTCAGAGCCACAGATCTTATTGACTCTAAGCTGAAAAGCCCTTCACTCAGCCCAACTTCCAAAGTGACCACTGCAGCTGAGGGGATGGTCAAGTAGGGTCAGCAACATTGCAGGCAGAACTGTAAATTTCTTGTTAGAGATGCCCCCTGCCTTTACCTGGCCAGCTCTCCTCCCAGGCCAGCCAAGTAATGAAAGTCAACAGAGTGCCTTCGCCTAGGAGGTTCACACCTCCCTTAGGATATACCCCATGTGAAGAGATAGGTAGGTCTGGGCCTCTGAATTTACAAGGCCTAAAGCCCACCAGATTATTATCAAGCCCCTTCTATCAGGTTCTATTTGCCTCTCAATCAGGAAAATTACTTGTAGCTTAGACAGCACCTTTCTTAACTCCTCTAATAATGACTCTGTCCTTTGTTCTAGGCCCTGTCTAGTGCACTTGGGTCTCATTCCTTTGTAATCATAACCTCTACTCTACCACCAATGGCTCTACTCCCAACCTGTGTGTACTGATGGTCCTCTTCCCCACTTAATGCTGTATAATTGTTCAAACCTGGTTAATGCCACTCTTAGGATCACTGGTTACTATCCTCACTCTGTCTTTTATGACCTTGTCTAAATAGGATCAGAGTCAGCAAACTTGGAAGGCTTCCATAGCCTTGGCAACTCATGACGACAGCCTAGGGTGGTTACTGGCGCCATAAACTAGAGTGTCCATTTGTTGGGTCAACAACAGGAGCCACTGTGCACTTGCTCCTCATGTGGGATCTCTGTCCTTAATGTGCTGTACATTGTGATTTAATGCTATAACTAGTACTCAAACAGTATGTTTCACTTTGTGTTTCTATGTGGGTGCAAACTGTTGAAATCTTTATACTAAATTGATCTTCTGTATATAAAGAGAATTGAAAATGAATCTTGATGGAAATGGAAGGGGAGAGGGAGCGGGAGAGGGGAGGGTTGCGGGTGGGAGGGAAGCTATGGGAGGGAGAAGCCATTGTATTCCATGAGCTGTACACTGGAAATTTATATTCATTAAATAAAAGTTAAAAAAAAAAAGAAAAAGAAATGTAGATACATACCTTTCCATCTTACATCATTTTGTTTATTTGCACTGGACCTCATGTTATTGCTGAAATCTGTTTCTGAGTCTCTAAATTCTATCTAACCTTTTTTGAACATGCCAATGGAGATTTGGAATCCAATGCTAAAGGTTTTACTTTTAGAATTCTATATAATTATTTTCAAGTTCTTTAGAAATCTCTTTGATCACTCCAATTTCTAGTTTTTGTAAAATGTGCTTTTTTTATTTTTAGATCTCTTTGACCCTCTCTCTCTCTTTAGAAATCACAATTGTGATTTCTTAAAATTGTAATATTTTGACTTGAAATATTAACTATAGGGTTTATTCAAGACTATGTTTAGTTTTTTAAAGATGTATTCATTTTGAAAGCCCAAAAGAAGAGGGAGTTAGACCTTCCCTCTGCTGATTCACTCCTCAAATGGCCACAATGCCCAGGACTGGGCCAGGCCAAAACCAGAAGCCTGGAACTCCATCCAGTCTCCTACATGTGTGGCAAGGGCCTAAGTACTTGGGATATTTCCGCTGATCTCCTAGGTGCATTATCAGGGAGCTAAATCAGAAGAGGAGCTGCCAGGACTTGAACCAGTGCTCTAATAAGGAATGCCCACATTACAGGCAGAGGTTTAATGCCATGCACCAAAATATCAGCTCCAAAACTATGATTAAATTGCTTCACCTAGATCACTATCAGCCTTTGGGGAAAAGGAGCTCTATCAATCTAGTTTGAGTTTGTTTAGGCCATATAGGAGATCAGACAGTGAGATCAACGAAGTTTTCACAGATATTCTTAGGGCTAAAGCTATATTCAATGGTTGGTATCTTCTTAGATTTTTCTTCAATTTATCATTATTTTTCTTTTGAAAAAAAAAAAAATGCACAGTTGCACTAAGGCTGCAGAGCCCTCATTTCTCATCTTGTCTTTGAGGCTGTAGCTTTTCTAATGGCTCTGCTATCTCTGTGATGGTGACTTTTCAAATGCTATCAAGTGATCTTTTGAATCAGAACCACCTTGGACCCTAATAAAAGTGCATATTAGAGGTACTAAACGCCTGTTTGGATTATTATGCTTAAGAGTTGGGTTCACAAGGCTTCAGATTAACAAGTTCCAGCTACATTAAGATACACTAATTTATAGGATAAAAAATGTTTTTATATTTACTTATTTTACTTTCGAGGAAGAGAAACAGAGAGAAACAGAGACAAACAAAAAGATTTCACCCACTGGTACACTTCCCCAGATGCTCACAACAGTCAAGGCTGGCCAGGCCAAACCCAGGAACCCAGAATTCCATTCAGATCCCCCATGTGGGTGGCAGGAACCCAAGCACATGAGAGATGAACTGCTGCCTCCAAGGACTGACATAAGCAGGAAGCTGGAACTGGTAGCCAAGCCAGGTATCGAGCCGAGGCTTGATATAGGATGCAAGCATATTAAACAGCATCCTAAACAATTCACCAAATGCCAGCCCCTGGATTAGTACTGTGAACTAGCCCTTTCATTCTCTGTTCTACAAGGCCCTTGGAAAGGGTTTAAAACTGTTAGAGAGTAGCAATCATGGATTCCTCTACAAAGTCAGAACCTCTAAGAGTTCTGCAACTTTCCTGCTTCAAAGAGTAATATCTCAGTAATAGCAGCTCCAAATTCATTTCTTCTTTTTTCCTATAAAACGTATGTGTATTATTCACACTCTAAAATTTAAAAGTTACTGTGCCACTGTTGTATAACCATAATTCTTCAATACATTTCCAGTTACAGCTAACCTATACTTTTTTAAGAGGAGATTAATAGGAATGATGTCCTGCTTTTACTTGTATGATTTTGTTCTCTGACTCCAGCAAAGAGCTGACCCAGTTCTGGGTTTATTTTCTCATGACCTCTTTTATGCTCCTTCATTCCAGGATAATTTGATTTTTTAATGTATCAGTAAAAAGGAAAAAAGTTTTATAAAACTTTCTAAAAATACAAATCATTGCAGTTACTAATCATGCAAAGTACAATGCTGATGATGTGAAGTTAAATAAATCAGATCCTCCCTTGGCTATATTAGTTTCACTGTGACATCTAAAGCACAGATCCTCCCCTGGCTATATTAGTTTCACTGTGACATCTAAAGCAGGTGTGCACGTTTGCACCAGCTTTAAATAGACTGCCCTATCCTGCTTCTAGGTGGTTAAGGTAATACTGCACACACTGTTGAAGGATTAGAACAATTGTTTAGGAGAAATAAACATCCACTTCCGATCCATCTCTCTGCTATGGCCTGGGAAAGCAGTAGAAGATGGTCCAAGTCCTTGGGCCCCTGCACCCACGTGGGAGACCCAGAAGAAGCTCCAGGCTCCTGGCTTTGGATTGGCACAGCTCTGGCGGTTGCAGCCATTTGGGGAGTGAACCAGCAGATGAAAGACCTCTGTTTCTCTGCCTCTCCTTCTCTCTCCGAGTAACTCTGACTTTCAAATAAATAAAAAAACTTTTAAAAAATAGAAAGAAAATTAATTCAAAAAGAAGACATTATGTTAAATGAAATAAGTCAGACCAAGAAAGACAAATACTATATGTTCTCTCCCATATGTAGACTCTTAAACAAAAAAAGTTGATCTGAATGTATAAAAGAATTATTGTAATATGTGTAAGGCATTTTGTTGGCTTCTGAAGAAATGTGAAAGAATAAGATGTCTTAGACTTTTAAGATCTATCAGAATAGTGAGAAAGATATGGGCCTCTCTCTCTCTCCCTTTCTCTGTCACACACACACACACACACACACAGCGATAATAAACATTGCTAATTACAATGCACTTCCTGTGTGTTCATGGTCTGTAAGCTTCAGAGCCAGCTTTAAAGACATATAATGTTATCTTCTTTCTACAGATGAGAAATTGAGGAGGTTAGACATTAAGTAGTTTTCCCAAAAGTCACACAGCTAGTAGCGAGGCCTTTCATTATGAACTAATTACTATAATTATAAGAATGAAATTTCATAAAGCACAAAGCACACATGTAATCCTTGGGGACCAAAGGTTAGACTATTGGAAATAAAGTCTTCTGGGAAATGTAGGGCATATTGTTAGAGTAGCTATATTAGAACCATATTAATGTGAGCACTATAAAACTAGTATAGGTAAATTGCTATTGATGTTCATAAAGAAAAAGTGAATAATACTTTAAAAAATACTTTTATAAATATAATTTTAACATAAACAGATACAATGCCGTAACAAATGAGTCCAGACTTCCACTATCAAGATAATCTCAAGTGACATCTAAAAATAAAATGATATAAAAGTTGTATACTTATAAGATTAGAAATCTAAGCAATATAGACATGAATGATTTTAAAAGCAAAGTCCCATCTCCATTAAGGCTTCTGTTCGAAAGTAAATAATATTAAGAGTTAAATGGAATAAATGATATATTCTATTAAAATTCTGATATCTTCTATTAAAACAAATATTCACTTGAATATTTGATACTTGGATGAAAACAATATGCAATAAAGCACACTGTTCACCTTATTTTCTCTACTAGATCTTGGAATTACTTCCATTTCAGAGCAATTTCATTATTCTACATACTATATAGTATTTTTTGCATTGATATTTCATAACGTAGGAAGTGAACGGATCATTTCTTCAAATGTAACACAAAGACATATCAGGTTTAACTCTATCCAATGATAAACTGTTCTTAGTCTTTAGTGGCCACCTACCGTAGTGCCAGCAGAGGGCGACATGACAACACGCCAGGCAATGCGAACTGGAAAACAGCATGCAAAAGGACTATTTCCCTTGTATGGTGAAAAACATAAACTCAGAAATACCATTCTTTCGTGATGGAAAAATGATTTCTGAAAAAAGTACATCAATCTACACATGCTTCAATAGCTGATCAGGTATTTGAAAGCGTGGCAGAAACCTAGGAACCCTAAGTGTTAGAGGTGAAGGCTCTGAGCACTTGCAGGACAGCAGCAGTGCTGTTACTAGTTACATACCACGGCCACGTGCACTAGCCCCACTGATCCCCATTTTGACCTGAAGAGGTCAGAGAGCCAATAGTTATCCTGATTACGCAGATCAAGAAGCTGGAATACTTGTGCTTTGCAAAGCAAGGCTTAATCCAGAAACCGGGCTCAAATGTGGGCTCAAATGTGATTGTAACAAATGTAAAATGAGATAATAGAGTAATATTCAATTAATGCTAATCTATACTAAATCTCACACAGTTGAGAGAAGATCAAAAAAAAAAAAAAAAAACAAACCAGGAGAAATGAGAGAGAATCAGGAGCCATTATAGGAACAAGACAATGAAGATGGAGGAATCATAAAGAAAAATGGAAAGGTTGAGGGAATGAGAAAAGGGGATATGGAAAGAATTGGACAGATATCACACTTGCAAAAAGGCAGAGATGGCCCTGGCATAAACATTACCACAAGGTGGCACCCTTTCTTGGTGTTAACTTCTTTAAAAGTTTAGATTATTCTAAAATGTATTAGACTTAGATAATGGGACTGGAAAAATCGCTATATTTTCTATATTTCTCTCTCTCTCTCTCTGTCTGTCTCTCTAAGTTTCCAATAAATAAATATTTTTTAAAAACTGTATAATAATTTGCATAGGCCTTTTTAAGCCAAGCCCTTTTCTTTGGATCAGCAAAGAAAATTCTATATCACTTTTAGTCAAATATTTGTTGTGTGACTACTATGTTCTAGGCCCCTATATATTTTTTGTGCTTACAAAATAACAGTGGATAGAACATAGAGAAACATCTCCCTAATAGGAATTAAGCACTAACTGGTACACAGAAGATAAAGTAATATGGTAGCCAGTGAGGTATTGTAGAGAACCTAAGAAGCCTTCTTGAGAGATAATATTTCCATGCAAGTCTAAATGGTGAGGGACAGACAACCTTGCTATGGTCTGCGGAAAGAGAACTAAAAAAAAAAAAAAAAAAAAAAAAAAAAAAAAAAAAAAAAAAGCAGTGACCCATCCTGACAGGATTGACTGATGGCAAAGGAGAAGGGTGAATGAATAGCACGTGGAGCAGTGAAAGTTGAGGGAGTCAGGTTGGAACTGTAGCCATGAAACATGATGTAGGGCCTTGAAAGCTCTGAAAGTCACTTAGATTTTCATTCTGAGATGAGATGTCCCTTGAGTTAGAAGCTGAAGAATGACTCAGTCATGTTTTGTTGTGTGTATTTCAGACTCATGAACATGATACAAACAATAGATAATGGTTGTTTCATAATTCCGACACTAGAGCTTGTTTATACCGAGAGCATTACATTTTCCCAACACTTAAGAATAAACATTTGATTTTGTGGTTTCAACATATTCTAAGAGTTCCTTATAAGGGAATAATCTTCAGACTACCATGAAAACACTGAAATTATTTCTCAATGGCATTAATACATGTACTAATAAATATTTCCTCCCATCTCAAATAAAGTAGCCATTCTCTACAAATACAGCTTTCCATTGCAGAAGGTGTCGAAACCAGGTGGAGTAATGTGGCAGATGTGGCAGTGAGTAGATGTGCTATTTGTCTCCTCTGGGCTGGGGCCTTTAGGAAGCCAGAGAGTTTCTCCACTGTTCGTCCACCCTTCTTTCAATGGAAATGAAAGGAGTACCAGGCCCAGAGGGATGGAGACTCCTCAAGCGGAATAGCGGGTAGAAGTCAGGTCAAGCTTTCTGGGGCATATCCCCTAAAATTACTGAGGCAGGAAGTGGGGTTGTGAGAAAAAAACATGGGAGCTATCACAGCTGAGCAAGCCTTCTCTCACTTGTTGAAAGAGCTGTTCAGGAAAACCGGTGTGGAGTTAGATATTTTATAAAAACATGGAACAAGTGCCTGAAATTTCAGGAAGACAATGAAGTCATTTCCTGCAGAATGCAAGCTGGTTAAGGAAAATTGTCCAGATTTTGTAGTGAAGCTGGCAGTGCAGTGAGCATCATGTGGCCATTTTAAAAAGATGTCCCGGGTGTCCCTCCTGCTTCCACTCAAAGTTGTCTGTCCTAATCTCAACGGGACTAGGCCTGGTGTTCTGAGTATAACAGAGCTCTCCACGGGTGGCCTAACATGTTCAAGGGAAAAGAGATTATCAAACTACAGAGAAGGGAAGGCATTAGAGGGACACTGGGAAGATGGAGGATGCAGAGGGCTAAGAATCGCTGCTCTCAAGTTTAGTGCTAGGCTGAGCATGGTGTCTGGCACATAGCACACACATGGGTGCATGTGTGTTGTGTGAGTGAGTGAATAAACGGATGGATGGATGACTGGATGACGCCTGAGCACAGTAATAAGGCTTAAATGTTTAGCTCCTTGGTTATGAACTTGGCAGGGAGGTGGAGATGAAACTTCAGATTCAAATGATGACCCTCACTTGAGGATTTGGATATGTGCCCTATCATCTTCCTCTTCCATCCTACTTCTTTAAGAATGATTCCCAAGAATCACCTTGCCATCATGAGGAATGCGAGTGGAGCACTGCCAAGCTTACAATTACTATGTTGGGGAAAGAGGACATGTGGAAGAGGGTCTCAAGTCACCTACAGCCAAGGTTCTGGCTCGGCAGTTGAGAACCCAAATGTAAAGCAGAAAAGAAAACCTAGCTTCAAACAGATGAGACAAAGAAAAAGGAAGCTTTACAAAAAAAAAAAAGGCAAATAGTAAATTTAATATTATAAAACCCTATTTCTAACTCAATTTCTATCCCACACTCATGTTCCCAACCCTGCCTTTGATGCACATCTAAGCATCAACACTTTATTCCTTTCTAGTGTACTCTTCCCCTGCTAGAAAAATGTAGTATTTCAACTCTTTTTGGATGCTGAAGAAATTGGCCTGTGACTTCCTATTAACAATATCTCTTTCCAAAGAAAAGTACATCCTCACAACCACCTAAAATAATTTCCAGAACACAATCATTGAACAACTGAACAATGGACTACAAATGTTTGTTTTTGCTTAACAAACACAAAATTGATTGGTGGCCTTAAAAATATATGATATACTGATCTTAGAGGAGAATAACACAGGTCAAAGAGTGAATATATTTTAGAAGAAAGAATATAATTTTAAAAAATTAATGTATATGTGACCAGAATATTTTAAAGATATTTTTAATCCTTTTACAATTAATGAAGTTAAGAATTATTGGCAATATCTTCAGACAATATGATAAATACAATAGTACTGTATCGGCAGGGTCTTTAGCCTAGTGGTTAACATACCCATGTTCCACACTGGAATGTTTGAGTTCCATATACAGCTGCAGTTCCTGACTGCAGGTCTGTACAAGATCTGGACTGAATTCCTGGTCCTAGCTTTGGCCCCAGCCCTGGCCCATGTAGATGTTCTGAGGAGTTTAGTAGTACAGGATTGGTCTCCCAAAACTTGTGCAGCTGTTTAAACTTTGGTGTGAGTAGTTGACAGGTGAAGGGTAGAGATTGAGCTACTTACGGCAGTCAGGAGGGAGGTCTTGGGGGAGTTCACTGGAAATGTGCCTTTTGGAGGACAGTTCTCACAAAAGAGTTGATTATTTGAGTTCCAGTTCTGCCTAGTTTTTCTGTCTCTGCTTCCTGCCCACCACGTGATAGCTTTGTCTTAGCATCTGCTACAACAATCCTCCACCACACTCTCGACTCTGCTGCCTCCTGATCCTGTAACCTCCACCTGTAAGTTGAAATAAATCTCTTTCCTGAAGTTCCTCTCAGGTTTAGTTAAAATAAGAAAATGCTGACTAACACGGAGAGTGAACCAGTGAAAGGAAGCCCTTGCTCACTTGCTTTCTCTTTCTGTCTGCCTCTCAAATATATACAGAGTAGTTTTCTTAAAGTGTATTTTAGAATTTATTTTAATCTAATATCTGACTTCAAAGTGCCTGAACTGAATCTAGATGTTGGTATAGCACTATCAGATCAACTCTGTTAAATTCCTCTAGATGGCAATGTCTCATTAAAATTACAATTGAAGGCACTACAAAGTGCTTGCAGGAGACTTTGTCAAGTGAATCCCATTGAATTAAAATGCCAGAGATGTAACCTCAGTCTAAATAATCTGTCTCTTAGAAGAGTAAAGCAAAGGTAGACTCCATGTAACCAGTACAGTGAACATGGGATGCTTGGAGTCCACATTAGCCAGCTGTGGACGGTTTTCCTGATTTCAACAATTTCTTAAATAAAATTAGTTTGACTATTTAGGGACTCAGTTTTGAGTTTAGTTTTCTTTGTGATTTTTTTTTTGTAATAAAATCTGTATATCCATATTTAAGTTTGTATTTCTCTTTGGCCACCTGAGACAGATTTTAGATTTTCTGGTAGTCTAAAAACTGCATAGGTGAACTGAATGATCTCACTAATCACAGAGCAACAAACAAATGTAGATTTGAATCTGTGTCACCTTAAGCTAATTATTTAACCTCTAAGAGTTGGCTTCCTCATCAGTAAAATGGGGATAATATCTAACATGAAGTAGTTGTGAAGTGAGATACTACTGATACAGCTTTAACCGTGGTATATGACACTTTAGATGCTCTGTGGCAGAGATTATGATGTCTCTTCCTGATTTTCCCTGCGAAACGGGCCAATTTGCCACCCAGGAAATAATCTAACTGAATCACTCGGAGGGCTCTGCCCTTCTTCCCACCATTTCATCTATTATTTTGCAAACTCCATCTATTCTTCAGAAGCCCCATCTGTTGGAGAACTGCCCAAATTCCATAGTAAATTGAGCTGTCCTTTCCTTTTGTTCCAACCAAACTCTGTGGATGCTTCTGCTACCACCTTGACACCCTGGAGTGTTATTTATCTGCCTTTCAGCATCTTCAATGGTCTAAACTTTACAAGGTCAGGACTTTCATTTTAATCCATCTTTTCTTCCCAGTGTACAACATGTGGCACATAGCAGGTTCTCTCAGGAAAGGTTTGCATGAAAAAAATGAATAAATGAATGAATGGATGGCCCAGGACTGACCTCACCTTGACCACATTTCTAGTCTCAAGATTCCCACAGTCTTTTTTGAGTAGATTGCAAAATCAATCCGCTCTGCACTTTTCCCAGGCCAGTGGGAGGAACTGCTTATCTAGTCCCTTTGATTTAAGGCCAAAAGGAATTACTTTTGGGAAGATTGCCCTGCTGGAAACAGTAAACCTTTTACTATATATTTTTTTCTTGATTTCCTTTTCAAACTCCCTTTGTCCCATCAGGCTAACAAGGATGTAAGCCATACTCTGTGCCCAACTAAATGTTTGCACCAAAAATATGAAAAAAAGAAGCAAAATTGGGAATTCCCTTGCTAAATTTGTGACATTATAGATAATTAAACTTTTTATGGTGTTGTTTAAATTTTAGAATTACAAACAGCAAACAACTGCCCATGGCTGAAAAAGTCCCACTGCTCTGTTGAGACCTATTTTTCCACTCTACCAAAAATAATCTGTGTTTTTCTTTAAGTAATAAAAGATATGGCAGTTATATGGCATTTTGGAGATTAAAGAACACATTGGTTGACTGCTTCATTTGGTTTTGTTTCTTTATCTTTCAACTGGAAGTTATGTGTTTTCCCTGATAAAAACGAATCTTTTAGGGGCTGGAATTAGGGCATAGCTGATCAAGCCACTGCTTGCAATGCTGGCTCCTATATTAGAGTGCCTGTTTGAGCCCTGGCTGTTCCACTTCTGATCCAGCTTGCTGCTAATGCACCTGGAAAAGAAGCGGAAGATAATCCAAGCATTTGGGTCCCTGCCACCCACATGGGAGACTCAGAGGGACTTCTAGATTCCTGGTTTCTGCCTGGTGGAGCCCCAGCCATTGAGGCCATTTGGGGAGTGAACCAGTGGCTGGAAGACTTTTCTCCCCTCATCTCTAACTCCGCCATTCTGCCTGTAAAATAAGCAAGTAAATAATTAAAGTAAGTAAATAAGTAAGTAGACAAATCTTTGTAAAAAATTGAACCTTTAAGCAAAATAAACATTGTCTGCATGAAAATAAAATCTTTAGTCACAATTATTTTTTCAATCGATTATGATGTTAATTACCTCCTGTGTATCACACCTGTGCTGAATGAAATTCCAATACAGTATTTGGGGGAATGGTCTACACTACAGTATATCTTGGCCAAAATTTAACTGTATCTTGTAGACAGATACTGGAGGATCTTCACAGGAACTTCATATGTCCAAAAGCTTTAAAAAGAAATTCATTCAAGGAAATTTAAAAATTTGGGATTAACTACCAAGTAGAAAAGAAATTTCAAGAATAGGGTCATAAGACTAAGTAAGAAATCCTGGGTACATAAAGTGCTACTGTATCCAAAGGTTCTTGGCTAGACATCTTCATTCCTGCAAAGGTGGGTGGAGGCGGTGAGTTAACTGTTGCAGAACATCATGGCACAAGTGAAAGCTTTTCTAGAAGCTTCTAGCAAAGCCTATTAATTGTCTCAGGCTGTGTCTTCAAATGGATGCACTATAATGAACAATAATTTAGCCTTTTAAAGATTGGGTTATAAATTTCAAAAATAACTATGAGTTCAAGTGCTTTGAGGTCACCTGACTATGAACCCACAAATTTGCCAGCACAGAAGTTCTAATTCACAGACATACACCCCATGCACAGAAAAGACCCGATGAAGGATTATCTTCATTTCCAAAAGAAGCACAAGCATCCAGAGGCATTCTTCAAGGAATTCAGAAAATAAAAGTTCTCTTAACTTCAAAGGGGTCATTTATCATAATTTAAACATATTATCCTCATTAGCATCATTTTTTCCTCTCTCCTTTGTCCTTCTTTTGTTACAACCCTTAATTTTTTCTTCTATGTGTCTTAGGATTTGAGGTTTGGAGCTGGCACTGTAGTATAGCAGGTGAAGCCACCGCCTGCGGTGCCGGCATTTTATATGGCCACTGGTTCAAGACCCAGCGCTCCACTTCCAATCCAGCTCTCTGCTATGGCCTGGGAAAGCAGTGGAAGATGTTCCAAGTGCTTGGGCCCCTGCATCTGTGTAGGAGACCAGAAGAAGCTCCTGGCTTCTGGCTTCTGTTTCTTCAGTTCCAGCCATTGCACCCATTCAGGAAGTGAACCAGCAGATGGAAGACCTTTCTTTTTGTCTCTGCCTCTCCCTCTCTCTGTAACTCTTCCTCTCAAATAAATAAATAAATCTTTAAAATATTTAAGATTACCACTTGGGGCTATGTAGGAAATGCACATATTCCACATTAATTTTCTGTAATTAATGTTGTTCCAAATTGTGTTTGTCCATAATAAACAAAATTGACAACTTGACACAATTTAACTGAAAGATGCATAAAAATACAGTGAATAAATGTTAGTCTAGGCCAGCTTCCTAGAGCATTACCTTCTCCCTGTGCCCAAGTCATCCAGTGTTCATCTGATATTTGCAAATTTGAGGCTCACATACAATTATCTTCTATGTAATAAAAGTGAGTTGTGGGGCCGGTGCTGTGGTGCAGCGGGTTAACGCCCTGGCCTGAAGCACCAACATCCCTTATGGGCACTGGTTGGAGACCCGGCTGCTCCACTTCCGATCCAGCTCTCTGCTATGGCCTGGGAAGGCAGTACAAGATGGCCCAAGACCTTGGACCCCTGCACCCATGTAGGAGAACTGGAAGAAGCTCCGGGCTCCTGGCTTCAGATCGATGCAGCTCCGGCCGTTGCGGCCAGTTAGGAATGAACTATCAGATGGAAGACTTCTCTCTCTCTCCCTTTCTCTCTCTCTCTCTCTCTCTCTCTCTCTCTGCCTCTCCTCTCTCTGTGTAACTCTGACTTTCAAATAAATAATTTTTTTAAAAAAAGTGAGTTGTATTAAACTTGCTAAAACAAATTAAAGTGATACTTTACTCAGAAAGTGCCCTTGAATAATATGATTTTGTAGTTACCCATTAAGAAACTTTTTTGAGTTTTGCATAATATAAATTTTCTGCAAAGCAATCAAAAATGGAAATTGTTTGCTACATCAAAGTAAAAACAAGAGAGTCAAAACAGAAGAAACCAACTTGAGGACTTGGGATTACACAGTGACTTCCCAAAGCAAATTAACCAAAATCCATTTCAAAGTCTAGCATCTTGATTCAAGGCCATGTTTCAAATGGCTATAAACTCGATCAAAGTAAAAGTATAATAAAAATTGACTTTTTTATTAAAAAGTAAATATGTTCAGCCCAAGTTTGCATGTTTCTTCCCTTGGATCCTCAGAGATCTACTACCATGATCAAGCTTTTTTTAGCCAAGAAATAAGAATGTGCCAACCCAGTTTGTGCAATAGTCATGTTCTAGAATTATAAAGATTGCCAACAATATTAGCATAGTGATATGAAGAGTTGTAAATAATAAAGACCTTTTATATTTTACACAAGTTATTCTAATTTAAAATCATTCAGAGTGGATAATCTGGCATTAAGAAATGGCAATAAATAAAATGGGTCATTACACTTGTTTGCTATGTGATTTATCACTAACGACCATTGAATATCTTTAATACACTGTGATAGGGAACTGAAACTTCATTCTACTGAATACTTACTTGATGTTAACAAAGAACATATTATTTTCAGATCTTGTGCAATTTATCATGCATGTGATATTTATTAGTAGTTGGCTGGTTGTTTCCATAATTCTTCCAATTTTTTAACTGAAATTGTTCTGAATTGAGTTTAGTGCACAAGATGAGTTCTCATTTTATTATCAAAGTTTCCAGTACATAATAATAAAAAATTGGTGATGTAATTGTATAAATATCTCTATTGCCTAGCAATGAGAAAGGACATACAAACAAGATAAATAAATATCAACCAAGGTGAACTCCAGGAAAATATCACATCGTTTTTCTTTCATTAGTTCTAAATCCATGACTTTTTTCATCAAAGATAATAACACCATTTTGACACATTTGGATACACGTATACTTTTCACCATGTCCATGTTATTTAATAATACAAGAAGAAATTACTGGATGGATATATTAAATAAATATATCAAGAAAAGTGATTTATAGCAAATAAAATATTTTCAACATATCTAATATTTAAGAAATTATATTGCTTAACTAGCAGTAACAGACCTTTAATATTTTATAAAAATATTTACCAAATAAATATAAAAAACATAAATATGAATTTTAAAAATCAAATATTTGTGAAGAATTTACAGTGGAAACAAGCTTTCTGCCTGACTGCTACTTCTCTGTATCCCAGCTTTTAGAGGGAGGCAAAAACCATTTATTCAGAATTCCTCCTGTGGTCCTCTCGATATTTCTAAATCATATGTTTTTTTTAAAGTTTTTAAGCTTTTTATTCAGTGAGAAAAATACATAGGAGACTGGGGGCCCCATCTCAAAGAGAGGAGAAATCTGGATTCATACCGAGCACCAGGCGCCAGCCACATGGAAAAGCATGCAGGCTGGGAAGCATGGAGCAGGTGGCCCAAAGGCCACGTGTTTTGAAGGTGTGGTGCAGCAAAGGGATCAGGGGCAGAGAGGATAAAGAAGGGAAAGGGGAGAAAAGGGCTGGGCCCACGGTGTTCCAGGCCTTTAATCCACTTCCAAAGGGGAGTGGTTAATTAGTCTGATTGGCAGGTGGGTGCACAGGTGGTCAGGCAGGGGCATGAGATCACACAGGGGGTGTGGTGAAGGCGTGGTCTTCCAGCTCACAAATCTAATTATGTGTTGAAACTGTTGTCTTTACTTTTTGATAGGATGGAGAACATAGCTCACTTAAGCCACATCTTTCTTCTCCTTCCTTTCAATAGTTATTTTATCATTTACAGATGTTGCCTTGGTGACTTACAAATTCAAATAGTTGATTTAAACACCATATTTTTGGTCTATTAATGACTGTACTTCTTTTCTTCTTGCTGAGAAAATGACCACTATTGCTCTTCCCTCCACTCTCCTACCACTCTCACATACTGGATGCTGCTTTGTGTTTTCAAGGTTGATAACATTTATATTTCGTTTTATCTAATTCAGTTTCTGAAGTGGGCCAATTAGTGGAAACTAACAGAAACATTTTAATAGCTTTACTGTTGGAAATGGTAGTCATTCTAGAGTCGTCTAGTATATTGAGTGCTTTTCTCCAACATGGGCAAAATAGCAATTCTTCTGGGCCCCTCGAGAGCAGATAGATTCTCTTTTTATTTTTCTACACTCCACTGACCTTTAACTCATTCTCAAGTATTTCCAAGGTTTCCTAACTTTGCAGAAAAGTGACTCCAATGGGGTCAGCATTGTGGTGCAGTAAGTTAATCTTCTGTCTGTGGCACCGGCATCCCATATGGGCGCCAGTTCAAGTCCCAGTTGCTCCTCTTCCAGTCCAGCTCTCTGCTGTGGACTGGGAAGTCAGTAGAAGATGGCCCAAGTGCTTGGACCCCTGCACCCAAGTGGGAGACCAGGAAGAAGCACCAGGCTCCTGGCTTCGGATTGGTGCAACTCCGGCCGTAGCGGCCATTTGGGGAGTGAACCAGTGGAAGGAAGACCTTTCTCTCTGTCTCTCTCTCTCACTGTCTGTAACTCTGCCTATCAAATAAATAAATAAATGAATAAATAAATAAAAAGAAAAAGAAAAGTGGCTCCAAGATGATTCCATAAGTTTTTCTTACTCAGACTGACCACCTAACTGACCTAGGGTTTTCCTCTACTACTACTACGTTAGGTGGGATCCACTGTTCCCTGAATCCCATGTCTCTCTTCTTTTGCTAAGGATATTCTCAAAAACTTCAAACAGAATGTGCTGAATGTAAAATTTCTGAGATTATGCATGTCTAAAAATTACTTCATTCTACTCTCATACTTGATTAGTAATAGTTTGGCTGGGTATATTATTCTAGGTTGGAAATAATTTCACACTCACAATTTTAAGGGTGCAATTGCTTTGTTGTTTAACAATCAGTGCTGCTGAAGAGAAAATCAATACTTCCCATTGTTTCCTTGTCTCAAAATTATCTCCTTTTCCCTCATCAAACTTTATGGAGTGGGGCTGGCGTGGTAGCTCAGCAAGTTAAGCCTCTGCTTGTGATGCGGATAGCCCATACAGAAGTGCTGGTTCAAGTTCCAGCTTTCCTGCTTCCAGTTCAGCTTTCTGCTAATGTGCCTGGGAAGGCAGAGGATGAAGACTCAAGTACTTGGGCCCTGACATCCATATGTAAGACCTGGGTAAAGTTTCTGGCTCCTGGCCCAGAACTGGCTGTGGTATAGTTGAGGAGTAAACCAGCAGATGGAAGACATCTCTCTCTCTCTCTCTCTCTCTCTCTTGCAAATAAACAAAATCAATAAATCTAACCAAAGAGACCTTTATAGAACATAATTTTATATTGCTTGTGTTCTTCATTTAAATTTTTTAATGCAGGTTCAGTATTCCCTATCATAAATTCTTTGAACAAAAGTGTCACATTTCATATTTTTATTAGATTTTAGAATATTTTCATATACATAATGAGATATCTTGGGCATGTGGCCCAAGTGTAACATGGAATGTATTTATGTTTCGTATCTACCTTATACACATAGCCTAAAGGCAAGGTTATAGAACAATTTTAATGTGCCTGCTTTTGACTGTGACTTCATCACATAAGGTCAGGTGTGGAATTTTTTATTTGGGGCACCAAGTCAGTGCCCAAAAAGTTTTGCATTTTGGAGCATTTCAGATTTGGGTTTTTTGAATTAAGAAATTCAACTTATAGTGTGGAATGGGAATGATCCTCTACATCTCTGTTAAAAATTGAAGGTTTGTGTTCCCCCCAAAAAATGGATATGCTGAAGTCTTGGGAGCAAATCAAGAGAGTGGAGTCCTCCAGAATGAGATAAATGTCACCTAAGAAAATATACCAAAGAGCTGATGTTCAACACTATGAGATATAGATGCTGTTTAAGCCACCCTGTCTGTGGCATTTTTTTTTTAGAGTCTTTTTTTTTTTTTTTTTTTTTGACTGGCAGAGTGGATAGTGAGAGAGAGAGACAGAGAGGAAGGTCTTCCTTTTGCCATTGGTTTTACCCTCCAATGGCCGCTGCGGCTGGCGCATCTCGCTGATCCGAAGCCAGGAGCCAGGTGCTTCTCCTGGTCTCCCATGCGGGTGCAGGGCCCAAGCACTTGGGCCATCCTCCACTGCCTTCCCGGGCCATAGCAGAGAGCTGGCCTGGAAGAGGGGCAACCGGGACAGAATCCGGTGCCCCGACCGGGACTAGAACCTGGTGTGCCGGCGCCGTAAGGCGGAGGATTAGCCTGTTAAGCCACAGCGCCGGCCTAAGAGTCTTAAGACAATCTATGACCTTTTACTTTAATTTATTTCCCAAGTCCTCATTTTTATTTTGCAAGCTCTTGCTTATTTTCTAAGTCTATCCCTTCAGAACTATAGCTGACAGCATCTATGTGTCAAAAGGTACTGAACTTAAAGCATGCATTTTACTCCAGGTAGATTGTACCTCAGTAGATTTTATAGCAGACTCTTCCATGGGGAAGAACTGTCTCTTCTAAGTCATCTTTACTCCAGAATACCCATGTATATTTGCAATAAGCATTCCCCATATGACACAGCTGCTATTTTCTGAGTGAGTTCCTGTTTGTCATTTTTCCATGTAATGCGTATTGCATGTAACTTCACAAAATTCCCCAAGTGTTTTCACACCAGGGCATACTAGATAAGACTCATCTTCTGAATATATTTTACCCATCGTCACATTAACTTTTGTTTTTTCAAGTGGCATCATATGAAGATTCATGCTGAGGCTCCCAAATCTTACCAAATTTGTCTCTGTTAAGTAAAGTTCTTCTAATGTACTTTTTAATATGCTTTGTCAAAAGCCCTTTTACCTTAATTTAATATTTACAATATTTCTTATAATATTTCAGTCAATGAAGGTTTACTTACATTGTAGCCAATCTAGTTTCTTAGGATTTTAAATAGGCAACATATATTATAAAACATTATCAACTTTTCCCCCTGAATTTTAACAATGCTGAATTTCTCCCCCTGAATTTTAATAATGCTGAATGCTTAACTTTATGTAATGCACATTTACAGTCATCTACACTCATTAAAAATGAAGTTTTGAAAATATTGACATCTGGACTTTATGCATGTGTTTTTATACCATCTGGCAGATGTTATTTTCTTGTGGAATAAAAGAATTACATAGTATTCTAGGAAGGCAAGTTTGGCTCCCATAGCCATAACATAGAACTAAATGAAAGCAACAAATCCATCATTTAATTCACTTAATTCCAAATCTATATCTATTAACAAGCTAGCAAATGAATGTTAAATGTGTAACCACTAGAACAAATTTAAACATAATTTAAAAATACATTTGTGTTTTATTTCCATCGAAAATTGATTTTTGGCAGCATAGACTCATCACAAGTCCTTTTACAAACTCAGAATATTCACTTATTAGAATAATTTTATGTTCCATGTAAATTCATTGTATTCATTGTCTTACAAGGTAGTATTTTTCTAAGATGTTTGATAAATGTCCCATATGGGTAGGAGCAGCATGTCAGTTTTTAATTAAACCGATTTTGCAATGATAATAAATACATTGAAAGATTAAACTCAAGTTCACAATACTTTCTGTGGTTTTCTTTACCTAACCACCCAACATATATAAGTTTTTGAAATGTTTTAACCTAATTTTTATTTGGAAATAAATTAAATCATGGTGTATGATTGGCATATGCTTTTTTGCTCAACTATTTTGCAATCCCTCTACTTTTAGTATGGTGGCTTGACTCTTGGGCTAATTTTATCTAGTTCATTTTTGCTCCATATGGTTGTATCAGAACCAAATCCATTTCATAACACCAAAGAATGGGAGTGTGATGTTTGGCCAAGGAGATTATCCCATCCTTTGATTTATTTTTATTTTTAAAATTATATGTGTTTATTTGAGATAGAGGAAGACAGAGAGAGAAAGACAGCACTCCCATCCATTGGTTCATTCCCACAACGTACATAAGCAGTCAGAGACTGGGCCACGCCTGAGGCAAGGAGACAGGAACTCAGTTCAAGTCTCCTATCTAACTGGGGGCGGATCTAACTACTTGAGGCATCACTACTGCCTCCTAGAGTATATGCAATCGCAGGAAGCTGAATTTGGAAGAGGAGCTTGGATTCCAATATAGAATTTGGACATCTTAACTACTAGGCCAAATGATTGCCTATATTCCATCCTTTTAGCCATCAGGTATATGACATACAATTTAAATTAGAATAATGAGTATTATCCTTACACCTTTAGCTGAAATAATTGAGAAAAAAGACCCATGTGCTTACTGAGATTACAGGCTAAGTAAAATATAAGTCCAGATGGGTTAAAGAGTTACTTGAAAATATCCTGAAAGTAAAAGAAGGTGACTTGCTGAAAGCTTATGTCCCCCACAATTTGCATGTTGAAGCCTAAATCCTCTGAGTGTTGGAGATTTGAAATGCAACTATGGGATGCAATTAGACCTTGAAAGAAGAGCTCTTAGGTTTACATCAGTGCCTTTATGAGAAAAGACATGAGAGAAACTATTTCTCTCTGCCTCTCTCTATTCTCTACCAAGGGATCACACAGTAAGATAGCCTTGTGTAAACCCAGAGGAGGTCCTCATCAGAACCCAACCACATTCACACCCTGTTGTCAAACTCCCCAGCCTCAGGAACCATGAGAAATACATTTGTGTTTTTTAAATCACCCAGTATATGGCATTTTGTTATAATCAGAACTGAGAAATCACATACAGAAAATACAGCTCTGAGACAGAGAGAGATTCATATCTAAAACTACTATTTAATCATCTGGATCTTGCTCTATCTGAAGATGTGTTTCTTGCCTCAGTTTTTGAGACAATTAAAACCCCTTTCCTCTTGAATCATTTTGAAATTGGGATTTTGCACATTTGCAATTGTAAGATATGGATTAGAGCACAATGCAACTTCTCAGCACCTCCCATAGTTTCTCCTCAAATCCTAGTCCCACATTGAACAAACATTTCAAGGAAAATTAATTGGATTGCCATAATAATTCCATATAGTGTCCATACTCCTCAAATATACATAATATATACACAAAAACACACATATAGTTTGTGACGGTCAAGATGAATGCTGATTTAAATTCATTCAAGCAATAATTAAAAAAAAAACTATAGTTCTTGTAAGAATCAGATAATCACAAACATCTGTAACTTAAGTTTTCTTTTTTAAAAAATATTTATTTATTTGCATTAGCCAGGAGCTGGATTGGAAGTGGAGCAGCTGGGACTTGAACCAGCACCTACAAGGGATGCTGGTGCTGTAGGCAGAGGCTTAACCTTCTATACCACCATGCTGCCTCCTGTAACTGAGTATTTTAACTAGTATAGTGATCAACAAACTATGGTGCATGGATACAATCCAGCCTACAACCTGCTTTTGTAAATTGTTCTTGAAATACAGTCTCACACACTCATATTACCTGTTTTTGCATTGCAGTGGCTAAGCAAAATAGAAAAAAATCAAGACCCAAAGTCTACAGTATTTACTGTCTAGCCCTTTACAGAAAAAAACCATAGACTTTGATATTAAGGCATCAACAATTAAAATTTGCATTACAAAAGTGATAAAATATGGCTTTAGAAATTAGCCTGATTTCTGGAGCCCAGAGTCCAATATTCAATTGAAAACATGAGTTTGCATGGTATCTGAATTTGTTATTCCAAAGTTCAGTGCCTGCCAAGGAGAAGGAAATTAGGTAATCTGGACAACTCTTCACCTGTTTCTTTTTCCTAGACACACAACTGGACTATTTCTCAGCCTCCCTTCAAGTTAGATGTAGCCAGAAATGCGAGCAGAAATGAAGTGTGACACTTCTGGGACCAGTCTACAAACCCCTCTCACACTTGTGTCCTCTTTAATCAAAATGAATTCAGTGAATTTGCAAGCAACACATTGGACAAGGCACTACCTTAAAGCAGATGGCACTTGGATAGCTACTTGTCCAGCTGCAGGAGAATTGCTCAGATTAGGTAGAGGCATTTGAGGCCCTACCTGTGAGATAAATACATTCTTCTCATTCTTATTGGTAGTACCTTAAAAAAATATTCAAGCTCTTACGAAATCTTTCTTTTGGGTCAGTTAATGCTAAGCTAGCTGCATAAGGATAGAAAACGTTGAAAGAAATTAATAAACAAGTAGGTAAAATGTTTTAATTTTTACATGTAACTGAAGTATGGGGTTTAACCAGCTAGCCTTTTTCTTTACATTTGTTTTCTTAAAAATATATCTCACTTAAAATTATAGAATTCTACTTTTTGTTTTTACTTGGAAAATTATTAAGTATTCTAAACTTTACAGGTACCATAGAAAGTTAAATGTATGTTTACAAAAAATAACTTAGTTATATCTTAATTTTTAAATGTACAATTATAATACTATAGCTTTCTCTGTGATTCTGGGGCTATCTTTGCATGTGAGCCAATCTTCTTATTTTACTACTATGCAAGCAAAAACCTTTGAAATGAATAAATAGGAATAAAAGTAAGCCACATGGCTGTCCTTTCTTTCATTTACTTCTCCTGATGGTTTATTTTATGTATAGCCAGGTTTGGGAATCATATTTTCAGACTCTAACATAAAAGTTCATAAGATTTCATCCATAGAAAAATATTCATCTCAAAAACATTGACCTCTGGCAATCACATATTTGTGACTTAAATGTAATGATAGAAGAACATATATATCAGACCATATGAGTGTTAATTTTATATGTCAACTAGTCTGGACTGTGAAGCGCCCAGATTTTTGTTTGAACATTATGTTAGGTATGTTTGTGGGTGTTTCCGGATGGGATAACCATATTAAACAATGGATTGAGAAAAGCAACTTGCACTTGCTAATGTGAATGGACTCCATTTCATCTACTTTAGGCCTGAATAGAGTAAAAAGGTTTAGTAAGGGAGAAGATACTGTCTCTGAGTGACTGTGTTCAAGCTGGGAGATGGTTCTTCTACTGTCTTCAAACTGAAGTAGCACCTTGACAGTAGGGACTCCATTTTGGAGCACTTAAGACTCCATTCTGGGAAAGCACCCCCCCCCCCCCCCCACTGTGAGACTCTGGTCTGAAACTATGATCTAAAACAGTAGAACAATAGCAGTCCACTACATCACACTTGGCATAGACACCCCCTAGCATAATTGTTCAAGCTTGAAAGTAGAAAGGTTGCACCTGGGTTAATGATAAAAATGTAATTTGTCTATGTCCTACATATAATAAAAACCAATACCTGGATTAATGTCAGGATTATAAGATTGTAACTGGTATTGTCAAGATTATAATTGATACTAGTTTCGCATAGGTTTTAGGTCAGCTTGACCCCAGTAACCATGTATTCCCCTGATCCTAGCAACCATGTATTCCCCTCCCAATTTTGCAGTTTTTGCCTTTATAAACCCTGTTGCTTTGGGCTTCAGGGTTGACAGTTCTTTAGGGCATGAGCCCACTCTCCACCGCCGGCAAATAAAGGACCATCAAATTTTATTAATGTGTGGAGCTCCTTTGTTCATACTCGCTCAGGTACAACAAAACTAAATCCCATAGTGGAGCTTACACCATTAACTCCTGAGTCTCCAGTTTCCCAGTGGTAGATAGTGGAAGATTGCAGCCTCCATATATGCAAAAACCATTTCCTTATTTTAAAAAAAAATTATATATTTAACTTATGTGGTTATGTGTTTGTGGAAAGCCCTAGCTAAAATGTAAATAAAATGTTATCTACATTTTAATTTTAATAATCACATCAAGGGGCCGGCACTGTGGTGCAGTGGGTTAAAGCCCTGGCCTGAAGTGCCAGCATCCCATATGGTCGCCGGTTCTAGTCCCAGCTGCTCCTCTTCTGATCCAGCTCTCTGCTATGGCCTGGGATTGCAGTAGAAGATGGCCCAAGTCCTTGGGCCCCTGCACCCGCATGAGAGACCCAGAGGAGGCTCCTGGCTCCTGGCTTTGGATCAGCACAGCTCTAGCCATTGTGGCCATCTCGGGGAGTGAACCAGCAGATAAAAGACTTCTCTCTCTATCTCTACTTCTCTCTGTAGTTCTGTCTTTCAAATAAATAAAATAAATCTTTTAAAAAATTACATCAAAATAATCATAAAACTAAAGAGATGGGAAAAGTTCTGAGTAACATTTCAAGATATAAAGGAACAATGTGTGTCATTTAAGATATTGAATCAACTAGCCTATGGTTCAAAAAATATAAAATTTTAGGATGTTCAAGTATACCATGTGAACATTTATTACCAGCCATTTCAAACAAGCTTAATGAACTCCAAAAGACAAAAGAAAAAAAGAATTATACAACTCTATTTCCAGGTTTTAAAATTTAGACAGCTTCCCACATCAAAGGCTGTTAGGAAAAAGGAATGAAAATAACTTTCTTTTGATATCAAGGGACTGAGAAATTTAGATCACTCAAAGTTTTATTCTAGAATTTAGCACATCTGGCATGTGCACTTTAGCCAGTAAATTTGTCTGTAGTAACATAGACAAAAAAATGCCATTACTTTAAAATACTTTATTTGCAGTAGCAAGTGTTTGACAAGGTGTTAAGTCACTTCTAGGGGTGCCCGTATTCTGTATTGGAGTGCGAATTTGAGTGCTGGTTACTCCGCTCCACTTTGTATGCAGCTTCCTGCTAATGCATACTGGCGGCAGCAGATGGTCCCTCAAGTTCTTGAGTTCCTGCCACACACGTGACACCTGAACTGCTCTCCAAGCTCCTACCTTTGGCCTGGACCAATCCAGTATTTTGAGGCAATTTGGAAAGTGAACTAGCAGATTGAAAATCTCTCTCTCTCTCTCTCTCTCTCTCTCTCTCTCTCTCCCTTTCAAATGAAAAGAAAATAAATAAATAAATAAAACTAAAAGAAACAGTTTATTTATAGGACACAAAGCAGACAGAGATAAGTTCATGAATAGGCCATGAAAACCTGCGTATGGTTGTTGACCTCTGTGATTCTGATGCTCTCTCTGTGGAAATCCAGCAAAAAGGGCTGCTTGGGGGGCTAGTCTCTGAAAAATATTCTATGTTCAGTTGTCTCGAGGAGTTTTCTACTGCCACTACTGGGTAAAATAAAGAAATGTGTTATCCAGGGACTGAGCCTGTAGATCATCAGTCTTCCAATGTTAGTGTTTATATCCATTACTGGGGTGTTAAGTATTTGCTTTAGTCCATCTATTGTGCAGAATAAATAATTAAATGAGTAAATTTAAAATTTCAGATATCTTTGAGGTCTTATATGAAACTGGTGCTGCTGTTACAAAGAGGAAGTTCTCATTTAGGTGTGTGCCTTGATTAGATAGTTATTGGTTTGAGATTAATATCTAAAACATCCATAAAGGAAGTTTTAGCTTTGCATTTTTACTTAATCTTAAAAATGATGAGTATCTACTCCTAATTCACTCTCCTCACCAGAAATTTTTCAATCTCTTGTTGGTGTAATTATTGATTACAAGTAAGACTTGTTGATAAATGTTTATTTATTTATTTTTATTAATTTGAAAGGCAGGATGACAGAGAGAGAGAGAGAAAGAGAGAGAGAGAGAGGTCATCTATCCACTGGTTCACTCTCCAAATACCTGCAACAGCCAGGATAAAGAATACAAATCCTGGAGCCAGGAACTTCATCTGGGTGGAGCAGGGTACCAAGTACTGGGCCATCATCTGCTGATTGCCAGGGTAGGCACTAGTATGAAGCTGCATCTGAAGCACAGAGCAGCAAGGATTCTAACCAGGAACTCTGATATGCGTTGCAGACATCCCAAGAAATGGTTTAACTGCTGCACCATAATACCTTCCTCAATCTTATTTATTTAATAGCAATATTGCTTAAAGTTTTCTACTTAATTAGTACATAAGGATAATGAAATTTGTGTTAAGTACAAACATCTTGTAATTAAAGTAATGTTAAGCATATACTTAAGAGATAGGGCTGCCCACAATGATTTTTTTTTTTTTTTTTAAAGACAGAGTGGATAGTGAGAGAGAGAGAGACAGAGAGAAAGGTCTTCCTTTTTGCCGTTGGTTCACCCTCCAATGGCCACTGCAACCGGCGCATTGCGCTGATCCGAAGCCAGGAGCCAGGTGCTTCTCCTGGTCTCCCATGCGGGTGCAGGGCCCAAGCACTTGGGCCATCCTCCACTGCCTTCCCAGGCCATAGCAGAGAGCTGGCCTGGAAGAGGGGCAACGGGGACAGAATCCGGCGCCCCAACCAGGGCTAGAACCCGGTGTGCCGGCGCCGCAAGGCCGAGGATTAGCCTGTTAAGCCTGTTAAGCCGGCCTGCCCACAATGATTCTTATTAACATGTAGGTCACAGAGTACGCATTTAGTCTAGCAGTTAAAATACCCATATCCCACAACAGAATGCCTGGGTTTCATTCCTGGTTCTAGTTATCCATCTTCTTGCTTATATGGACTCTGAGAGACACGGTAAAGGCTCAAGTAAGTGGGAGACCTGGATTGCCAGCTCCTGGCTTCAACCTGACCCAATTCTAGCCATTGTGAGCACTTAGGGAGTAAAACCACAGAGAATATCTCTCTCTCTCTCTCTCTCTCTCTCTCTCCTCTCTTTCTCTCTCTCCTATCTCTCCTCCCACTCCTTCTCTCTCTCCTATCTTTCTCTGTCTTTTTACCTCTCAAATAAACAATTAAATAAAACTTTAGGTTAGTACAGAATCAATGCTCCTAGAAACCCTTGTATTTCTAAACTAAACCCAAACAACAAACAGGAGCCTCAAGAAACATCCCAGATGTTGCATGCAGCTTCAGTGACCACTTCAAAATAAAAGTCATTTGACGCTCACCCTGTTGTATATTCGTCAGCCTGAAGTCCAGGCAGAGTTCCAGAAGGGTTCTATCCTTGACATATTCACAGAGCCCAGGGTCAGTAGAGTCTGGAGATTCTGTGAGTTTCTCTCCACCCTCCACTTCCCTATATTCCTTTACTCCATTAAACCCCTTGTTTACTTCTCAAGGTGAACCAAGGTTGGAAGAAGGAAGAGCACTAAAACTCCTTTAAAAGAGTTTATTTGCACCTTCCTCTGTGCTTCGTTTAGCCCCCAATAGCCCCAAGTCAAACACATGTTACCAAAATAACAAATTGTAACTTAAATTATGATTTCTAAAATCAGGGGCCAGCTCAGTGGCACAGTAGGCTAAGCTTCCGGCTGCGGCACAGGCATCCTATATGAGTGCTGGTTTGAGACCTGGATGCTACACTTCTGACCCAGCTACCTGCTAATCACCTGGGGAAGCAGTAAAAGATAGCCCAAGTGCTTGGGCCCCTGCACCTGTGTGGGAGACCCAGAAAAAGCTCCAGGCTCCTGGTTTCAGAAAGACCCAGCCCAGGCCATTGCAGCCATTTGGGGAGTGAACCAGCAGATGGAAGGCCTCTGTCTGTAACTCTAACTCTCAAATAAACAAATATATTTTAAACAAAAGTTTTCTCAAATCAAACTAAACACAACTCTGATTTTTATTAATTCTCTGTACAACTCTGGCAGATTTTTAAGTGAAAAACCTGAAATGAAGACAAACTAGAATTGTTTGTCTTAACACTGAGACATTGTTGGCCAATTTTATTCTATTTTTAATTTGATTCTCCCTTTAGGAAAACTATGTACTAGTTCAGACAGGAAATTTGATCCATTTCATCCATGGAGGAAATGCATAAGGATACTGAGGGAGAAATGAGCCAGGCACTTGGATTAGCAAAATCTAGAAAATCTGTAGTGTGGGAAAAGTAACAAGCAAAGAAAAATACATGCTCCAAATACTTTGCGAGTTTAAGAGCCAATTGTTGACTGTGAAGGAACTCGGTCCTGGTAAATCTCCAAGTTTCTCTGCTTTCTATTTCTTTAAAACAAAAAGAAAAAGGATTTGATGCATTTTAAAACTCTAACATTGTACATTTTGCTATCATCTACTATTGCAATCTATGTCTTTTTTTCATTAAAAGTATTTCATTTCTACAATATATTTTACTCTGTATCATAGAATTTTTACTTTACTGAACCCTTCTAATATTAATAATTTAAATATGCTTATATTTTTCATAATCATTGGAATATTTGTGGTTTTTTGAAGATCTAACTTTTCATTTCTGTTGCTTTGAGAGTTGACTGATACCACTGGGTTTATTTGAGTGGAGAAAATTGTCCATCCACATCATCAGCTAGTGCCTCCATCGTGCTGTATCTTCCACTTGTCACCATAGTCACTCTCCATTCCTCACTCTCTGCATGGACCACATCAGAGGATCCTTTGCCTTATGACTTCAATTTATTAGAAATGGAGAACAACAGAAAAAGAACAAAAGGAAGGAGGAGAACAAGGACTGGCATTTAATCCTTCTGTTCTCACTATAGAAGGAACGTGGAAGACTGGCACATTCTTTAACCAAAGTGGTCACAGTAATGTCAGGCATTTCTTCATAAAAATCAAATCTCCATCTCTCTCACACAACCACTTTCCCTCCTCCCTCTTCATTTCGCCTGTCTCTCTGTATCACTGTCTCTCTCTTAGGATACCATAATCTCAATATCCTTGAGATCCTCACTCTAACTCTCTAACTTACTTGCTTGAAAGCAGTCTTTTACTGCACCCGCATGTAATTAGTCATTTCGAATGCACCATATCCTGGTTGCCAGACCTCTATGTGATACATTTTTGTCTCCTCCAGTTTATCTTTCCTTTACCTCCCCAGACACTACCATTCTCTTTGCCCTAACAATCAATATGGGAAATTTATTTACTAAAAAAAAAATCTATCTACTTCTTCTGTCTATAGATCCTATTGCCCATGGCTCCAATGAATCTGCCATCACTAAAGCGATTGTTTTGCAACAACAATGCCAAATCTGTTGGAAGCAGTCCATCTTTACTATTTGTTCCCTGGAGAACATTATTAATACTCTCTTCCACAAATGTTTTTGAGTCAGTTGCTTCTATAATACCTTCTTCTAGCTCCATAAAACCTTTATTTGGTACTCCTGACTTAAATGATGCTATTCTCTATAATCACTCTTCTAATTTTATATGATTTTAGTAGTAAGGATGGCATCACTTACCACTTATATGCTGAAACTTCCTAAATTTATAATTTCAGATCCTCAGCTAATTGGAGGCCTGTGCACATATTAACTTCATTACCAACTCTATTTTGAGGTCTTTTGGATACCCCAATACAAACACATCTACTCATTAACACAAGTTTATTTTAAATTTGTCTCTTCTGGATTTCCTTGCTTAAATGAATGTTAAAACCATCTTTCTAGACAAAGAAGATAAAAATAAATGGTTCTGGAATGTGTTATCCAAATGCATCTTTAAGACCAAGACATGCATTTCCCCAGTTGCTTTAGGATTGCTGACAGAGTATTGCTATGTCCATCTCTGAGTAGAAACCTAAAGGAAGCACTTTGCTCAAGCTTACTTCCCCTTCTGGGGCAGCCCACATCCAGTGACTGCCAAACATGAAGAACAAAGGCTCACATTTCTTGTCTCCCACTGGGACAACTCTAATGGGCCTTTCCACATCCAACATCCATGTAGGATCCACTGCACCTGCACCACAGTTCAGCTTTTTCCTTGGCCTCAGCATGCTTTCTCCAATCTCTTGCTATTCTTGATAGTGCTCTTCCATAAGCTCCCATTGCAAAAATCTCTGCCTCAGTGTCTGTTTCCCTGAAACTCAACCAGTGAGAGTCAGAACTCAGTATCAGACTTGATGACTGTATTTTCTTAATCTTTCTCCTCTAATAGACCACACAAGAAATGGAAATAGAGTGGTATTTGTTATTTTAGTGACACCTAAGAAAGAGGTGTTTTTCCTGCTCTACTGGATATGATTTGACCTCCTGTATATCCCAATAATATAAAATCTACCGAGCTACAGGGGAATATAGCCAAGATCTGTGAGGTACTACTTGGTAGCTGGTCACAGTACACTTCCAGGAGGCAATCCCATTAATTACTAATTATTTCACAGTGGCAGCAGTCCCTAAGAAATCATCAACTCTTTCTATTAAAAAAGCAAATAAATAATAACCAAATTAGAGTATACCAATCTAGATTACTATGTTATGGCTGCAACCTGAGTTAAGATCAGAATCATAGTAGCCACGCAGGATATTCAACACCAAGCACAATCTTGAAAAACACAACCCCAAATGCCACAACACCAAATGTTGAAATTCAGAAAGATTAAATTAATTTCCCAAAAGTCATAACCCTAAAAGATTAAGATCTAGTATGTTTAAATTCTGAAAACTAAAATCCTGAAAACCACAACTTCCATAGTAAAAGAAGAATATATTTGAGGAATAAAAAGCCAAATTTGGGGCAAAATTCCAGTCTGTTTTGAGAAGTATGGTGGATGATGGCATCATGTTGGGCAGAATGAATACCTAACACTGGTGTTGGTGAATATTGAATCAAAGGAGAACTTCAAGAAGAGCTATGCTACAGGGAATGTGAGTGTGAACATATCATCCAAAGAGTGCCACTCCCCAAAACAAAGAAAGCTTCTCCCCAACATGTTGCAAGATTTTGATTATGGTAAATGATCATGAAAATTGCCCAGTTCTTATGAAATATTTCCATGTCATTGCCCATAAATCTATCACTGAGATACACTGTTTTATATGTGGAATTTTCTCTTCAGCTTTCTTTTTTCATATGTGGAATTTTCTTTTTAGCTTTTCCTAGTTTTTTTTTACTTCTATCCAAATTATTTTGACTTCTTAAAATTTATTTTCATTTTTATTTATAAGACAGAGAGAGAAATCTTTCATTCACTGGGTCACTCCCTGAATGCCCACAACAGTCAAGATTCAAAACTGGAGCAAAACTCCACCCAGGTATCCCATATGGTGGCAGGGGCCCAAGGACTTGCTGCCTATCAGGATGTATTATCAGGAAGCTGTGACAGAAGCAGAGTAGCCAGGACTGAAACCAGGCACTCAAATATGAAATTTAGATGTCTCAAGTGGCAACTTAATGGTTGAACTTAACAACTTCCCTCCCCTACACACTATTTTTGATTGCCAGTATTATTTATTAGAATTCAAGGGAGGAAGGTGGAGAGAGAAAGGAAAAATATTAGGAATTGAAAAGTAAGGCAAATGACAGATATCACAGAGACATTTTAAATTACTTTATGATGATAAATGTAAAAGATAAGGTTCTATCCTAGAATATAATAGAACTTTATCATGTACATACACATATAAAAATGTTATATATACACTCAAGAAGATATGTACAACATGAATAGATAACAGTCATCAAATAACTTGAATCTATGGCTAAAAAATCAGTCCCATTTCCCAATACACACACACACACACACACTCAAAATACCAGGCCTAGGCGATTGTACAAGGAAGCAGTTGTCTAATTTTACACAAATATCTTCAAAGAAGAGAAAGGGGAAATAGATTTCAATTTATAATAGAAAAACCATGATAATAAAACCCAATAAAAGAGGTACAAAAATACAATTTAGAGAACAACTTTATTCAATAGATAATAAGAATCCTAAACAAAATCATTATAATGCATAAATGATGTATAAAAACATTACATGAAACCAACTGTGTTTATCCAAAGAAGGCAAGGCCAGCACAACTTTAGAAAATCTACTAAGAACTTGTATATAATAAATAAATTCAGAGCGAGAGTCAAGATGGAGGAATAAGGAGGGAGCTTACTACTCTAGTCTAGGAAAAGATAGTTTAAAAAGTGGAGAGAGCTAGTCTCAGGAAAGAGTTAGGAAGAAAACGGCAAAGGGAAATCCACACAAATTAGAGGGACACTGTGGACCTATGTGGAGCGTGTGGATGAGCACAACTCAGGGACTCCAACAGCCAAGAGCCTCAGCACCAGCTTTGGAGTGACGTGAGACCAGACTGCAGCCGCTCAAGCCACTGGTGATAAAGCTTCAGGAAGAACCTGGTGGTAGTCCAGCTTGGAGCCCTGTGGGGTACAGTGTACATGCCAACCTAGAAGAAAAAGATAGGGGGCATCTTCTCTTTCCCCACTACCTGGCACCAGCATCCTGTAACTAGCCAAGAGATGATGGGCATCATTTTGGACATACGTAACAGTTGTGCCAGCTAATGTCCACGCACCTAGCAATCAGCCAAGAGGAGACTCCTAAGTCTGGCTGGGAAAATTGACAAGAGGCTGTGAGCTCATGACTGTGGGATCCCTCTGTGCTGGGACAGTGAAAATACTGTGGCTGTGTGGGAGAGCTCAGAGTAAATATGGGACTTTGGGAAGTCACTGCAGGTGGCTCCACATGCTTGGGCTCCCTGATTCCCTAGTGAGGGTCATGGCTGCAGGATCCATGTTCACACAGAAGACTGCATGGATCCTTTGTGTGGTTCTTGTGGCAGTGCAAATGAAAATTGTACCTACTGGGGCTAGCACCCAGGCATTGGTATCCTTTGAGGAGAGGAGGTGAGAGTGAGACTACACCAACAGAGCTGGACAAACCTCCCTCCTGATTTAAAAAAAAATTATAGGCCGGTGCCGTGGCTTAACAGGCTAATCCTCCACCTTGCGGTGCCGGCACACCGGGTTCTAGTCCCTGTCGGGGTGCCGGATTCTATCCCAGTTGCCCCTCTTCCAGGCCAGCTCTCTGCTATGGCCCGGGAAGGCAGTGGAGGATGGCCCAAGTCTTTGGGCCCTGCACCCACATGGGAGACCAGGAGAAGCACCTGGCTCCTGGCTTCGGATCAGTGCAATGCGCCGGCCGCAGCGGCCATTGGAGGGTGAACCAATGGCAAAAAGGAAGACCTTTCTCTTTGTCTCTCTCTCACTATCCACTCTGCCTGTCAAAAAAATAAATAAAAATAAATAAAAAATAAAAAAATATAAAAAAGGAGATTTATCACACCCAACAATCCCCTTAGACAAGCCCCACACCCTGAAGAACTGAACAGAGCTCTCTGACCACACCCAGCACATGCCTCTGGGTATTCACTGGAAGAGCAGATACTCCACTAAGCCACAAAGGCATAGTTCAAATATAAAAGCCATACAGAGAAGAAGAAAAAAATACCAACAAGTATCAGCACAAATGCCCAATATTAAATGCAGCAATTCAAGAAACAAGAACAAGGAGGACAACATGATGCCCCCAAAAGAACACAACACTTCAATACTAGAATGTAATGATGAAGAGATTGATGAAATAAATTCCAGAAACAGAATTCAAAAAATTGATCATAGGATTACTTAGAAGTAATCAGAAGCAAATTCATGAACTAAAGAAATCCATATATGACATGAATGAAATTTTTCCCACAAAATTGAGATTTTTAAAGAGATATCAAAACAAAATATTGGAAATGAAGAATTCAATAGAACAAATAAGAGCCTTAGGAATAGACTTGGTGAGGCAGAAAAAAGAATATCTGAGTTAGAAGGCAAATCTCTGGAAATTTTACGGTCAGCCAAAAAAAAAAAAAAAAAAGAAAGAAGAAAACTAAAAAAGTGTTAGAGTCTTATGGGATACTATCAAAGGACTCAACATACAGGTCTTAGAAAATCCTGAAGGTATGGAATGAGAAAATAGATTAGAAGGCCTTTTTAGTGAAATAATTACAGAAAATTTCCCTAATTTTGGAGAAAGCAAGGGGCATCTAAGTACAAGAGTAATATAGAACTCCTAATACACATGACCAGAAAATCTCTTCATGATGACACATTGTAGTCAAACTCTCCATAGTAAAACATAAAGAAAAGATTCTAAAATGTTCATGAGAGAAACTCCAGATTACTTTCAGAGGATTTCCAATTAGACTCACAGCTGACTCCTCATCAGAAACCCTACAAGCTAGGAGAGAATGGTGAGATATATTCTAAGTATAGGAGAAAAAAACTGTCAACCCAGAATACTTATCCTGCAAAGCTCTCATTTATGAATGAAGGTGACATAAAGACCTTCCATAACAAACAGAAGTTGAAAGAATCTGTCACCATTCATCCAGCCTTACAAAAGATGCTTAAGGATGTGCTGCACACAAAACACAGAAACATGGTCATCACTATGAAAGAAAGTGGAGGCAGAAAATCTCCCAGTAAAAGTAAAAAATAAACAATCCAAAGTAAACAATAGGAATATTTATGGAAATATGGCAGGGCCAAGTTGTTACTTATCAATAGTCAGCTTGAATGTAAATGGCCTCAACTCTCCAATTAAAAGGTACAGACTGGCTGAATGGATTAAAAAACAAAAGCCATCTATTTGCTGCCTACAAGAAACACATCTCACCATAAAGGCACATGCACACTGAAAGTGAAAGGATAGAGAAAGATTTTCCATGCTAACAGAAACTGAAAAAGAGCTGGTGTAGCCATCCTACTATCAGACAAAGTAGACCTTAACACTAAAACTGCTAAAAGAGGCAAAGAAGGACACTATGTAATGATTAAGGGATCAATTCAACAGGAAGATATAACTATTATAAACATATAAGAACCTAATTACAGGGCACTGGTTTATTTAAAAGATATGTTAAGGAACTTAAAGGGAGACTTAGAATCCAACACAATAGTATTGGGGGACTTCAATACTCCACTTTCAATAGACAGATCAACCAGACAGAAGATCAACAAGGAAACAGCAAATTTAATCGACACTATAGCCCAAATGAACCTAATAGATATCTACAGAACTTTTTACCCTACAGATGTAGCATACACATTCTTCTCGTCACTGCATGGACCTTTTTCTAGGATAGACAACATGGTAGGCCATGAAACAATTCTCAGCAAATTCAAAACAATTGAAGTCATACCATGCATCTTCTCTGATCACAATAGAATGAAGCTGGAAATCAATAACTCATGAATCTCTAAAACATACATAAACACATGGAAACTGAATCATACTTCTGAATGAACACTGAAGAAATCAAGACATTTTTGAAAACAAATGAAGGTGACAATACAACATATCAAAACTTATTGAATAGATCAATGGAACAGAACAGAAATGCCACAAATCAACCTGTCTTTGTCAACTTATCTTTGACAAAGGAGCTAAAATCAATCTCTGGAGCAAGGACAGTTTCTTCAACAAATGGTTATGAGAAAACTTGATCCCCACATGCAGAAGCATGAAGCAAGATTCCTAGCTTACACCTTACACAAAAATCCATTCAAAATCTATTAAAGACCTAAATCTATGACCTGACACCATTAAATTACCCCAGATGCACAGGCAATCAAAGCCAAAATTGACAAATGGGATTACATCAAATTGAGAAGCTTCTGCATTGCAAAAGAAACACTCAGAAAAATGAAGAGGCAACTGACAGAATGGAAGAAATTATTTGCAAACAATGCAATTGATAAAGGATTAATAACCAGAATATATAAAGAGATCAAGAAACTCAATAACAACAAAACGACAACTCAGTTAAGAAATGGGCAAAGGACTTGAACAGGCATTTTTCAAAAAAGAAAATCCAAATGGCCAACAGATATGTTGAAAAAATGCTCAGGATCACTAGCCATTAGGGAAATGCAAATCAAAGCCACAATGAGATTTCACCTCACTCTAGTTAGAATGCCTTTCATACAAAAATCAACAAACAACAAATGCTGGTGAAGATGTGGGGAAAAGGAACCTTAATCCACTGTTGGTTGGAATGTAAATTGGTACAGCTATTGTGGAATACAGAATAGATACTTCAGAAATCTGAATATAGACCTACCATATGACTAGCCTTCCCACTCCAGGGAATTTACCCAAGGGAAATAAAATCGGCATATGAAAGAGTTATCTGCACCCCCATGTTTATTGCAACAAAATGGATGAAACTGAAAAACATCATACTAGTGAAATCAGCCAATCCTAAAAGGACAAATACCATATGTTCTCCCTGATCTGTGTTAACTAATAGAGCACCTAAAAGTAATCTATATTAACACTTCAAAATACAATGACTTGAACAGCCCATGTCTCGAATGTTGAGGAACAGGTTTGTTTCTTTTTTTCGTACAATTTGTTGAACTCTTTACTTAGTATAGAGTTAATCATATGTATGTAAAGTTAATTGAAAATAGATCTTAGTAAAAAACAAGAATGGGAATGGGAGAGGGAGAAGGAATAGGGTGAGAGTGTGGGTGGGAGGGCAGGTATAGTGAAAAGAATTACTATTTTCCCAAAGTTGTATTTATGAAAAGAAAAAAAAAAATACAGTGGGATAATATAGTAAAAAAATTCATAGGTAAAATGTAAATCTACATTGTAGATTGGTAACAAATCTTTGTCCACATGTAAAATGCAAAATGTTTCTAATCTGTATAAGTAAAATATTCTACAAGTTCAAAAATGAGAATAAGCATATAATAAATCCATCACTATTTTCTAAAAGTAACTTGCAAAAGAAATCATTTGAATATTACATGTAGTGATGAAACAAATGCAGGGATGATAAAACTAATTTACAGATACTGATTACAGGAAGAAGTGCTGAATGGGAAAGAGCTTAGGGGAAGGACTTCATATAATGTTTTAGTATTTTGTTAAAGATATGAAGACATTCATTGGAAATAAGGCAGCATGTTAATATCAGTTTAATTTCAATAAGAGTTTAAGTAATTTTGTGCTATATGATTTTATGAATGATTAAAATGTCACATCAACTTTTTGAGGGAATGGGTCTCCAAGCAGATTTTGCATGGTAATATTACAGCATTACCAATGTCAGATACAAGTACATCTGATATGTTCACACAGTAGTTAGCTGGATAGGTGATACCCTGCCACAGAATCTGGCAGTACAGGAAAACAAAGTAGCATCTGGTACTTCAGCTGAAAATAATACCAAACTCTTGTGATTAATTTTTGAGTCATGTATAGTGAATTGCTTTCCGTATCTTCGAGCCACACCCTGTTGTGTTCCCCTCTTTTGTTAACACTATAGTGATGGCCACAATTGGTCAGATGGGATAATAGAATCACCACAGTCCTAAGGAGTGAGTTTTCTGTTAGTAATAAATATAAAGTCTCAGATTTTTAGTGGCTGTTTTGAAATAAAAAACATCTGTAACTTTAGCCGGGGTTCTGTTGGATACGTTTGGATATCTGCCTCCTAATATAGCCATTAAAAATGTGTCCAGTTCATTTCAGTTGACTCATTCCTTGACTTTGACTAGACTTTGCCCTTTTTTTTTTTTTAATTTCTAAGCCTGCCTTTTTAGGGAGGTCAGAGAAAACATGCTTGAGTCTTGAATGGACGGAACTGCTTGCTTTTCAGATGTTAAGTCCCCCAACATCCTGGGTGAGGCTCTGGAACACAGGTTACACTAGAGTGGCCTCTTTGTTTCTAAGTAGTTTCTCAAACTTCTATCAAGTTAGAGAATCAATAAAAAGTGCTCTTCCCCTAGGACAGTCCTGCTTGATATGCTCTCACTTGCACCAGCTTTATCAAGACCTAAGAAATACCCTGGACAAGTGCTCGGTGAAGGGAATTCTTCACGTGGAGGATTAAGATATTTTCTATCCACCCTTTTTACACCACCTGTTACAGGTGCCTCACTGATATTCAATTTAAAAGTTACAGAGTAGGGGCATCAATTAATGGCTAAGACACCAATAGGAACAGCTGTATCCATATTGAAGTTGCTGGTATCAAGTCCCAGCTGTGCTTCCAATTCCAGGTTCCTGCTAATGCAGACCCTGGCAGGTGCAGGGAGGGAGGGGGCAGCAGCGATGGTTGATTGGGTTCCTTCCACTCACATGAATTACATTCCCAGTTTTAGGCTCCAACTTGCCCAAGGCCTGGCTATTGTGGATATCTGGGGAATAAACCGACAGATAAGGGCTCACTCTCTCTCTCTCCCCAAAATAAATAAATACATACATACATACATAAGAAAAAGTTACAAGGTGTTGTAACTTAAGTAGAACACACTAGTCTTTTTTTTATTTTTTAAACTGCGACTCCACTACAACTACTACTTGTGGAGTTCCTGCATACACCCCACTCCACACATTTCACTATCACACTAAGCCTGGGTAACATTTCTCCATAGGTTAGTAAGGACCTGAGGGGAAAGTATTCTCTTCCTATGTTTATTAGTTTGGAAAATTCTGGTTTGGAGTTTTTACAATTCTAAGTATGTTTTATATAATTTATTCTATACCCATAACGTTATCTGAGAACTACTTAAAACACCTACACAAGTGTGTTTACTGCCCATCCAGTCCATCCCTATTTGCCCAAACAGGAGAAGGCAGACAGCCCAGCTGACTGGGTGCAAGGAAGGATACCTGTTCAGATATTAAGACAATCTTAGTAGAATTCCTGAATTTTTAAGAAGATGAGGAAAAGTTGTGTTTTTTTCTCAAGATCAAGTAAAAGGATCTTGGAGAAAATGCTCTGTTCCTGAAGTTTTCATTCTTTAAGCTGAATACTGTCTGAATTATGAGTGACTAAATATTCCTGCCACCCATTAGAGACAAACCTACTTCAGGTGGCTGGTTCTGTCATTCATCCATGGGGCCCAAGCTGTGCCCTCATGGGAACTTCGGACTCCTGCATTTATAGGTGGATTTTACTGGCTGCTACAAATGCACCACTCTCTGTTCCAACCTCTTTAAGCCCCTTTAAATTAAAATTTATAGCTGATAACCTGCTCTGCCACCAACTTCGAAAATGTGTACGTAGGGGTCAGTGCTATGGTGTAGCAGATCAAGGTGCCACCTGCAATGCTGGTATCCCATATGGGCGCTGTTTTTGTTTTTGTTTTGTTTTTTTGTTTTTTTTTTTTAACAGGCAGAGGTAGACAGTGAGAGAGAGAGACAAAGGTCTTCCTTCCGTTGGTTCACCCCCAAAATGTTCGCTACGACCAGCGCACTGCGCTGATCCAAAGCCAGGAGCCAGGTGCTTCCTCCTGGTCTCCTATGCAGGTGCAGGGCCCAAGCACCTAGGCCATCCTCCACTCCCTTCCCGGGCCACAGCAGAGAGCTGGACTGGAAGAGGAGCAACCAGGACAGAATCCGGAGCCCCAACTGGGACTAGAACACGGGGTGCCGGCGCCACAGGTGGAGGATTAGCCTAGTGAGCCGCCGCGCCGGCCATATGGATGCTGGTTTGAGTCCTGGCTGGCTGCTCCACTTCTGATCCAGCTTTCTGCTATGGCCTGGGAAAGCAGTAGATAGCCCAAGTCCTTGGGTCCCTGCACCCACCTGGGAGACCTGGAAGAAGCACCAGGCTTCTGGCTTCGGATCGGCCCAGCTCCGGTGGCCATTTGGGGAGTGAACCAGGGGATAGAAGACCTCTTCTCTCTCTTTCCCTCTGCCTCTCTGTTACTCTGCCTTTCAAATACATAAATTAATCTTTTTTTTTTTAAAGGAAATATGTATGTGTAACTGCACACACCTTATACTAATACAAGTCATCTGCTTCACATACACACAACACAAAAGACATAAACAGCAAAAATATTCAAAAAGGTTTCTGGACTGAGGGTGAAGTTATTGCTTAAATGTGTCTATAGGTAGAATCCTTTTCTGCCACTGTCAGAGGATATATCAGGATCAGTTACTGGCATGGACATTTTCAAATCAAACAAATTCTCTCTGAAAATTCTGATGTGTCATCATCTTTAGCATTGTCCAGTTAAAAATCACAGCCATTAACTTCTTGATAGATGTGGTTGTTGGCTCTGCCATGCTAGAGAAGCATGCAGATTTGTTTTCTGATTCTGTACCCTTTAAGCAATCAAAGAAACGTTTTTCTCGCTCAATCTTTCTAATTTTGCAAAACAGAGTTAATCATGTTGTTTTCCAATATTCCTTAGCAGTAGGAACCATGAAGGCAGTGGAGTATGAGTCAGAAACATATATTTTAGACCTAATTTTGTTATTACCTAGTTAGATAGCTGTTTAACTTATTTCCTCCTTTAGGGCCTTAGTTACTGCTCAAAAATAAGCATAAAACTTTACGGTTCAGTCCATCTTTTGTGTCCTTTAAAAAAAAGTCAAAAAATATTTCTGACATACCAAAAGCTATCAGTAATATTATCATAAGCAACTGTGTACTTGACATCTGTGTGACAAATATGGCTGAAGCTTCCTGTGTACTGCAGCTAAAGGTGGTTCCCCTACTCCCTCACAGTGTGATCACTTTTAAGTTTCCTATGCATTTCTTTGCTCTTTACTGCGTGAGAATGCATTGTAAACTATAACATATTATTTAAAGTTATTTAACTAAGAATCATGTCCTACTAGCAAGTTCCTTAACAATTTGCTTAGAATAAAATTTGTGGTAATCATCCAAGAATATGCAATGATGTTTGCTGACTTTTTTTTTAAGATTTATATATTTTATTTGAAAGAGTTACACAGAGAGAGAAGGAGAGGCAGAGAGAGAGAGAGAGAGAGAGAGAGGTCTTCCATCCGCTGGTTCACTCCCTGGATGGCTGCAACGGCTGGAGCTGTGCCAATCTGAAGCCAGGAGCCTGGAGCTTCTTCTGGGTCTCCCACGCTGGTGCAGGGGCCCAAGCACTTGGGCTATTTTTGCTTTCCTAGGCCACAGCAGAGAGCTGGGTCAGAAGTGCAGCAGCTGGGCATGAACTGGAGCCCATATGGGATGCAGGCACTGCAGGCACTGCTTTACCCACCACACCACAGCGCCGGCCCCTGCTGACTTGTTTTTAATTCATATTTTTCACTTTTGGTGGATGTACTGCAATTTACCGCTCATTCCCCTATTGAAAACAAATCATTTTTCTGGTTGTTTGCTATAATACACAACACTGCTGTGACCATCCTTATGCAAGGATACTTCAAAAGATTTATAGGAAAATGGAATTGATGACTGTTTATTAGTATACTAAAATTTTGAAATCCATACATAGTCTTTTCATAGCACAGATTTCCTATGAGGTTTTTGAAGACCCTTATCACATGCATCCTGTGGTCTGTAAGCTATACTCGTATCTACATATGTTCGGGAATAGAATCGCTGGAGCAAAATTACACACACTGCAAATCTACCAAATAGATTAACACACTGCTTTCCAACATCCTTAAAACAATTAAGTCCTTAGCTGAGAAAAGTTATCCTGTGGTTACATATTCCACTAGAATTTGCTGTTGTTGGAATACTTATTTAGATTTTTCTTTAACTTGAGGGTTGAAAAATGGTATCACTTTTTTACTTTAATTTGCATTTTGCTGAATGTGTTTTTTTTTGCCATTTGTGTTTCATCTTCTTTGAACTGCCTTTTAATATATTTTTCTGTTTTTCTACTGGATTGTTTTCTTCTTATTTTTGAGTTATGGTTTCAGAATCTATTTAGAATAATTTTTTGCATTCCAAACGTCTTCTTCCAGAAGGATGTAGTCTTCTCACATTTTATTGTGTTTTGCTATACAGATATTTTTAGTTTTAACATAGTCAAATTTGTTCATCACTGCCTTTAGCCTTTGTGCTTTACTCATCTCATTAAAGAAGCCCTTTTCCTCATCTCAAAATTTAAAGTCTTTTATTTTATCCTAATGATGGAAAAATTTTGTTTATCTTTTTATACTTTTTCTATGGGCTTATTCGCAAAGCCAGTTTTATCATCTGTCACAGTTCTTTTTTTTTTTTTTTTGACAGGTGGAGTGGATAGTGAGAGAGAGAGACAGAGAGAAAGGTCTTCCTTTTGCCGTTGGTTCACCCTCCAATGGCCACTGCGGCCGGCGCACTGCACTGATCCGATGGCAGGAGCCAGGTGCTTCCCCTGGTCTCCAATGCGGGTGCAGGGCCCAAGGACTTGGGCCATCCTCCACTGTCTTCCCAGGCCATAGCAGAGAGCTGGCCTGGAAGAGGGGCAACCGGGATAGAATCTGGCGCCCCAACCGGGACTAGAACCCGGTGTGCCGGCGCCGCAAGGTGGAGGATTAGCCTGTTGAGCCACGACGCCGGCCCATCTGTCACATTTCTATACATAAATGGGTCAGCTCTTGGACTCTACTACTGACTTACGTGTCTGTTTCCACTATTGTTCCACAGTCTTTTTAAAATAAGTCTCAACAGTAGGATGAGGGTACCTACTTGGTTTTCTGTCTTTAAAATTATCTTACATCTTTTCTACTCTTCACGTTTCATGAATTTTTAGGTGCATTATGTCAAATGCAATTAACCCTATGAAGAATGTTACTAAAATTATATTACTTGATGAAGAACTGAGATGGTGATTATGTTGATTATTGTTTTCCATTAATATAGAACATGTCTCCATTAATTTTAATTTCTTTATACATTAAATCTCTTCAATATGTTTTAGGAAAATAAGCTTCCTATAGATTACATGTCTGCCTCTTAGAATTCATTTATTACTGGACAGTTTATATTTTTGTTGCTATTATGGTATATTTTTAAGTTTATACTTTCAAAATATTTGGCCGTAGAATGTAGTAACTTATGTTCACATTAACTGTGTATCTAGTAATTTTGATGAAATTTTTGTTTCTAATAATCTTTATATAGTTATGTCTATAGGTAATAAGCTCGTTTCTTCCTTTCAATTATCTTTTCATTTCTCTTTTACCAATAAGACCAATATAATCCTTTTAAGAGTTTTTAATCAGTAATTGTATATACTTATGTTAAATATAAAATATAACTGCTAACTATATTTCCATTTTACACCCAGTGTTTTTTGTTTCTGCAATTTTTTTTTTCTTTGAAAAAAATCTTCCTGGTTTGACTACCATATAGTCTTTTCAAAGACTCAACTTTGGCTTTTTAGCTCCTCTGTATTATAATTTTATTTTCAGACTTGATCTTAGCCAAAAGGTCGAGAAGTGATAATTTTATTTCCTATTCCATTCCTTTCACTCTTCTTTCCTTGTCATCTTTTTTCTGCCACATTCAGTTCTATTTTGCTTCTTTTTTCAATATTTTTAGTCTAAATGTTTACATCATTAATTTTCAAATGTTGTTCATATTTAACATTTGCATTTAAGGATATGTATTTTCTAAGTATTACTCTATTCAAAGTGCAATAGTTTATCATTTAAGTATATTACATTTCATGTGCCTTTTTTCCGAATACTACATAAATTAGATAAATTTATTAATTGTATTATTAGAATCTTTATGAATTTTTATTCACAGTCTAAAATTTTTTTAGAGATGCATAATAGAACTTCTCCCATACAGAGGAAGTTTACAATTCTTTTCTTTCTTATTCCATAAATGTTGCTCACATATATTTGCTATACAATGGATATATCCTACTTCAAAACTGTCCCCTTATTGAATTTGTCTTTCAATAGTGTAGTAACTCTCATAATGCTCATTTTTCTTTTTTCTCTCAAGTCCAATTCTTACACTAATATGTCATTTCACTTTTCATTTCTTCATATCTGCCTGATTTATAATTATCATTTTATTGTTAAACCTTCTTTAGCCTTCAATTTTAGTAGTATACTGAGCTTGAAGACGGCCCTTTTCTATTCAACCCAACAATCTCTATCTCATGACAGGCAAATTCAGTTCATTTCTACTTATTGAGTAGGTTGCTATTTTGGAATTTATTTCTGCTGTCAGTACTTCTGGCTCAGGTTTTTTTTCTTCCTCTCTGTTGTCCTTTACCTCTCCTGACATCCTAGTTGTTGACTATATTTTCTTATTTCATTTTTCTCTATTCACTTAGAAGTCATAGGCCCCATTTCAAATCTCTAGTCCACTGCTTCTTTAGCCTCAGACACTTTACCCAGTATAGCGATTTTGGACGATGGTCTTACAATTTTGTGTGAAGTCAGCTGTGATTTAACTTTTTGAAATTTTATTTTATCCACTATATTTAGCTTGCTTCTTTCCTCCATGGGAGGGCTTTTCCTCTTTATTAATCTATATTATCGGAAATGAAAATTCCCAGCCTGTACTTCCTTTCTTGCCACTTTTCCCTTTCACGCTGTTTAGCTGAATAATGCAGAAGATGGCTTCACTGAGGAGGAAGGGGAACTTTAATGATCACTAGAAAATCACTTTTCCCTTCCTTCTGACACCAATCATTAAAACTTTCGCTGAGAATTTCTCTAAAATGTGTTCCACTCAGTTTCTGCTGATGAAGCTAGTCAGAACATTTTTGTAGACCCTGATTCTCAATAGTCAATAACGGCATATCCTATATTACTTTGCAGTTTCCAATCTCTCTATCATTTTAAATTTCAAAAGAAGATGAAACGGCTTTATGCATTTCTCTGAGAAGTCATCCTTAGAAGCTGTCAGCAGACTCTAGGCAGTGGATAGATGGCGTGGTTTCCACTTGGCTGTCACCTAGGGGATGTCATAGCTCCACTCTCCATTCTCAGCTGACTCGAACAACTTGAAGGCTATGCTTAGGAGAGTTGATTTCGCTGGCAGAGACAGCTGACCATTGAAGCTTCAGGTTCTCCTTTGTAGTATGTAATCATTTCAGGAAGCGGCTGAACATCTGGGGACTGCATTGCCAAGTCTCCTTTTCCCTGCATGTAGGTCAGATTTCTTGACAATTGAGCATGAGTGAGAGTGATTTACATCTACTTCTAGGCTGAGGTAGTTAAGTATCAAGAGTGTGAGATTCCTCACTTTCTCTCCCCTTTTGGAGACTTGGTGGTGCCAGGGTTATCTTCAAACTCCAAGATGGCAGGCTCACAGAGCAAAACAGCATGGAATTCTAAGGCTCTGCTTGGAGGATTGCCACCTCACCCCCTCTAGCTGATAATGTGAGTAGAGAACACAGATCTTTTACACTAATTCATTGAAATTTAGAAGTCATTTGTTCTTTCAGTTGCCTAACAGAGCTTCTACACCATGAAACTTCCTCTCATCCTTTCAACATACACACCGTACCTTAATCCTCTAAAATTCATTGTCACAAGTGGTTGCTTCCATGGTAAAAGGTAGTTTTAATAGTGGAAATATGTTCTCAGGTAATGTTTCATATTATCTTTTTAGGTATTATTCTTTTGCTGAAATCTCTTCAAGGTAGTTGTTTAACTATGAACATACAACTTTCTGAAGAATGCTTTGTTTGGGTTGAAGATATTTTGTAGTACATTTGTATGTAGGAGAGTAAATTAGGTATTAGCATTAGCTTTGCCCAGGGCCATTAATATAGGTCATTAAATTATTGTTCAATGTGGTGGTAAGTGAGCCAATTTCATTATTCTAAGTGGTACTTAGTTTTTAAGATTTCAATCATTTCTTAAGGTATTAGATGAAAAAGAGCTAGTTACTTTTTTCTGTAAATCCTTATGAAAGTAAAGGAAAGCTGTGTAAGAAATCAGCTTTAAAATGTCCAATAACTTTAATTATATTTCCAAAGTATTTTTTTTTCTTTTGACAGGTATAGAGACAGAGACAGAAAGAACTCCCATCCACTCGTATACCAACAACAGCTGGAAAGTGGCCCAAGCTGAAGCCAGGATTCCAGAACTCAATCCAGGTTTCCCATGTGGATGGCAGGAACCTAATTACCTGAGCTGCTATCACTGGCTCCCATAGTCTACATTAATGGGAAACTGGAATCTGGAGTCAGAGCTGGGAATTGAACTAAGGTACTCGGAAGTGGGATTCAGGCATCATAACCAGTGTCAACTGCTAGACTAAACATCTGTCCATTAATTTTGCTTTCTTAATGGAGTTTAAAAATGAACTTCACCTTTAGATGAACACGTCAAAATTTATCAAGTTATCTCATGATAAATTTATAATTATAATTATCTATGATTTAAAAAATGACTTTAAAAAATTTATAACAGTTCAGAGAACTACTAACTCTAATCTTTCCTGCAGAGAGCACTTGATATTCTGTAAAGAACAAGTGAGCTTTTCTCCCATCCTGAAGGAAGTAAGGCTGCAATTTACACTACAGAGAACTCAAAATAAAACTGTTTACCTCTTTAACAATGTCATGATTATGCTATATTTTCTTACCAACTTATACTCTATTTTGCAATGGCAGGATAAATGTCCACAGAACTCAATTCCATACTTTTTAGGAGAATCTGGAAAGACAAAGCATGAGACTATTGTTTAGAAATTATGCTTTTAATGGCAAACAAGAAGTACAGCCCATAGTCTATCAATACATCAGTGTTAACTTCATCTAAGTAATTATTTGTATGGTCAAGAGTATTTTAATAAATCCAAACATGCCCTTAGAAACACATAAGTCCATAGTTTTTTGTTATGATAAAGTGGACATATTGAGGCATATATTACAATACTATTGTATTTGTAATACATTGATATTTATATATTACACCACTTATTAGTTTGCTGATACATGCTAGCAATAGTGGTAAGTGCTTTTTATGCATAATCACATTTAATGTCCACAGAATTCTCTGAGTTAACTTCCCATTTTTCATGAGTACAATGAGTCTTTAAAATAATCAATAAATTCTCCAAAGTAACATAGCTAATTAAAATTGTGAGTGTGTGAGTATGTGTATGTTTTATTCCATATACGTGAAAGACACAGAGACATAAAGAGAGAGACAGATGGAGTTCCCATCTGCTCCTTCACTCCCCAAATGTCTATAATGGCTAGGGCTAGGCAAGTCTTGGCCAGACGCAGGAGCCAGCAAATAAACCCAGCTCTCCCATGTGGATGGCAAGACTTACTTAAGCCGTAACCACTCCCTCTCAGGGTTTGTATTAGCCGGAGACTAGAATCAGGAGTACAGCTGGGTATTGAACTCAAGAACTCTGATAGGAGATGCTGGCGTCTTAAGTTGCGTCTTACCACTTGGCCAAATGTCCTCCCTGGAAGAACTAAAATTTCAGTACCACTTCCTAAACTGGTACATTTTCCACAGAAATACACTGCCTACTTTACCAACTTCTTGATGAATTTCTATTATAAATTGCATGTTATAACTTTGTATTACATGGAATTTAGTGCTTTTTGTGAATGTTCTGATCTTACTCCAAACCAAGAGGAAAAAAGTATAGCGTTACTGGGGCTGGTGTTGTAGTGGAGCAGTTAAGCCATCCCTAGCGATGCTGACATCCCATATCAGAGCACCAGTTTGAGCCCCTGTTGCTCCACTTCCCAAATAGCTCCCTACTAATGTGCCTTGGAAAGCAGGGGATGATGGTCCAAGTGCTTGGGCCCCCACCATGCATGTGGAAGACCTGGATGGAGTTACAGAGTCCTCTCTGCAGGCCCAGCCATTGGGACCCTCTGGGAAGCGAACCAGAGGATAGAAGAGTCATTCTCTCTCTAGCTCTCTCTCTCTCTCTCTCTTTCTCTCTCTCTCTTTGTATTTCCCTTTCTCTCTATCATTCTACCTTTCAAATGAATAAATAAACAAGTTTGAAATATCATTATTGTTGTTCCTATTTCAGGAGCTGAAACTACCGTTTCCTGAGAGGATTAGTTGTTACACTATCACACGAAAAAATAAATCTGCCTCTGAGCACAAAGAATCTTAAATAAGGAGTCCTGTTGGTGTGACAGACCCTGACAGTGGCTCGCACACCCCCACTCCTTCCCTGCTCACAGCTTCTGTGATGTACAATCCTTATTCTCAGAGATGGAGGTGGGTACTGCCCTGCCTTCAGGGCATGAATCATGAGTAGCACAAACCAATGTGAACTTCTTTTCTTTGAGAAGTGGTTGAGCCAAATCTGGAAGAAGCGTCTAGAAAGCCTTTAGCTTTCCTAGTGTAGATGTGATTTCTTAAGATTCTTCATAGCATGCTAAGTATGGCTGCATGGAGGTAAAAAGAAAACTCAAAGCTATTTGATGTAATTGTTCAATTTTCTCAGCTGCAGTTTTCTGGTAAATAAATCAAAATATCCTAAATGTGTAGGTACTATATACACATAGGGCTGCTCAGAAGATAAAGTCAGAACACAATCCCACAATGCACATTTTATAAGTTTAATTTTTATTAATCTTTCAATATTTCAAATAAAACATTTTACAGGTGCAATTTTTATGGTTCATTCAATATCTCACATTTTAAAAATTCATGAAATTAGATAAAATTATCCTGTGCCAATTTTAGAAATTGGGATTTAGACCACAATTTTATGTCCATTCTTTTTGCTAGGGGCTTTCTAAATATGTCCTCCCAGGGTCTCAATGGACAGAATTTAGTTGATTTTCACACATAATGGCTCCATTCTGCCACTGACATTCAAGTCCATGCAGTTGTCATTTATCCCCTCCTTTCACAGCCCAAACTTCCCCTCTGCATGGGATGATAATTGGATAGTGGGGAAAGAAAGGGGATAGCAACTGAGGTAAAGGGAACACATTTTTAGCATGCAGTTAACTCTTTACATACAATTTTTAAAATCATTTGTCTTGAGGCTTAGTCTAAAAGGGCCAGAAAAGATCGTCATCTTAATTGGCTTTATTACAACCTTTTGACACCAAGGGTTTCTAACAAACCCGGCGCCAGGTGGGAAATGTTGATGTTCCTTCTCAGCAAGCAAAGCCAAATGCACAGCAACATGTTCACAATATTCAGAGCTCTTCAGAGTAAAGACGCTGTGAAATATTGTCATTTCTAACTTCCAAGCACCGAGAGAAACTGGCTTGACTTCAGACTTCCAAAAATACTTATTTGCCAAACACAAAATGAGCCTATTTCCAGGTATATAAAGGACAGCAGTTTCTTCTGGTACATTGTCTTGATTAGGAGGTATTTGTCTCTTCTGTCACCCTACATATTGCATCATAAGTTGGAATGACAGCTGCGAATCATGCAAAAAGGCTTTCCATTTTCAATGAAATAGGATTATTCTAATCTACCTACTAAATGGAATAATGTAATTTCATTAACATTTAACTATACCCTGGATACAAGGCTCCTTAGCCAGTGTTAAACATTGAAAACCTTACTGCTGGATTAAACCTCTCTAAAGGAGCAAAAGAAAATATATGTATCTAATCTGTTTATATGAGGAAAAATGACCTGGGGCAGTAATGTTATTTTCTATTAAGGTAATCTGGAAAGTGGATGGAAACCAGTTAGACAGTAATTTAATATAAGCACAACACAGGCCTCAGAAATGAACAAATTTATTCCTGTACTGAAGAACAGTTAGATGGTATCTTAAGCTTGTATTTGATCTGAGAAAAAGATTTCCAAAGACTGGAATATAATTATCTTATAAACACTACTTCAAAGGTTATTGAAATGCACTCTCAAAAAAAAAATAAAAGACATGGTTCTTTAATGATTAAATCTTTAGGAAGACATCACCTTAACTTCTATATTATAATAAAGAAAAAAAGGCCAAGTAAGTTTAAGAAACTTAACTTCTTAAATCAAATATCTGTATATTGTAGTAAGCAACAGTTAAATCCAGAAAAGAATGTCTCCAGATTTTTTGTATACTTAAATGTTTACATTTCATTTCTGTCTTGTCAGAAAAGTTTGTTGTCCTCACAAATTTGACCTTTAAAAAACAACTGCACATCCATTTACAACATGTGTTGTTGCTGTTATAAATGCTGAAAGATCCTTCTGGCTCACTTGTCTTTGCAGTGGCTGCACTGCCTTGAAGCGTCTTAGACTTCAGTCCCACTTCTGCCTTTGCAGCTCAGAATGGGGGATGTAAAAACTGAGAAGCAGCAAAAGCAGTATGCGCTGGGGCCAGTGGGGGATGAAATGCAGAGAAAACTAGCCGAATTCTAGCTAAAAGTATATTTAAACAGGACCCACGGGTGCTGAGACCACCAAAGCCCCGCATAGTCCAACAGTGAATAGAATACAATATGAAATACCCAATTTTGACAATTGAAAATACCTTCTAGTAGTCATAATAATTACATCTCACATGTCTTAGTAACAGAAAGTCTTCTTCAGCATCAGAATGAAAGCTTGAGGTAAATCCACTGGAAATTTAGAGAGCCAAGGTTCCCTGCAGAACCACCTGCATTCTTCTTGGGTTACAACCGCTCTCAAAGTTGCATCCTGATTTTTTGATAGTCTTTGTTCATGTTCTTGACCTCAAGCATATAAATAACACACAGATTTTCCTCATTTGCTATGTGTTAAACTCAAGGTTTTACTTTTTTTCTTAATTGATTTATGGATTTCTGGAAATTAAACAATTTTACTATCGTCAATACAAATCTTTTCATGTGGAAATAGTTAGTGCTTTGATGGTTTGTAATGATTAAATTTGCTGCACCAGGCTTTTCTTTTTCCTTAAAAATACTATAATGTGCTCTAATAGATGTGGTAATTTTTACTTTAAAATTATTAAATTATTCCATTTCATAAGCATCAATGCATTTTCACAATATGTGACTCAAACAGTGCAGAAGCTCGCACAGTGCGATGTGAGACTTCCATACTACCCCACAGTTGTACTTTTCTCCTCTACATACTTGGTGATTTCTACTGTTCAACACACTGCCTTCCCCACCTGCATGTGATAGAAGACTTTTGCATATACAGCGATGCCTTTTGTCAGTGAATTCTAGTAGTAATTGTTTTTTAAACAATTGATCTTACAATTGTGAATACACATTTATGTTAAAATTGCATGATATTTACCTGAGAGGTAAAACTAAATTTGTGCCTGTGCCAGTGGTAAAAACTGCATGATTCCTCTGCTTGTTGGGTGAAAAGTTTCTTCTAAGAGAAATTTTTAAATCTCATGTTACTATAAATACCGGGTTGCTGTTTTGATGAGATTATTTTGGAACTGAGAAAAGTAAAGTTACTTGTTAAATCCTCATGCCTAGGTGGTAATATCACCAATTGCAGGTTAAAAATAAAAACTTTAGAAGTTGCACAACAAAGGCAAGATCTGATGGTAAGGACCAGAGCTGAGATTTGAACCATGTTCTTGTCTGATGGCAAATTCCATTTTCTTTCTGCTAGATGAGGCTATCCTTGGGCCTTAGACAAAGAGATCCACATGTTTATCTTTATAGGAAGCTCTGCCTTACTTCCACTCCATTTTGACAAAGTTCAACATCTCTTTCCTCTGTCTTGATTGCTGATAGTTTCTTCCCAGATTAAATAAACCTGATGGCTGCCCCAGCGTGCTCATTTTTCACTGGCTTGGAATCAATCCATTTTCCACTTGCTCTCCTGAAGGTGTATCCATTTAATGGCTATTCAAACAGGAGCTGGGTTCTTCCACAGAAATAAACATGACAGAGTTTGCCCTGTAGGAACTCAGTAACTGACAACGGGGTTTAAAGTAAAGATTAGCAGAGGCCTTGATACCTAGTGTTGAGCTAACTAAACCTGGGGAACTACAGATTGCTTACCAACAAAGGCAACCCTTGATTTGGACCTTAAAGAAAGAAAATGGAGTTAAACAGTAAGCCAGGAAAACAAGATGAGCTTGGTTTTTTTTGTTATGATACCATAAAATTGTTTCAAATGGTTTATTCTTGGCCTGCTTAATTGGAACAGAACAGGATGCTTCGAAGGTATCAAGAACTAAAGCGTGGGGCCGGCGATGTGGCGTAGAAGGTCAAGCCTCTGCCTGCAGTACCTGTTTCCCATATGAGAATTGGTTTGAGTCCTGGCTGCTCCTCTTCCAATCCAGCTCTCTGCTATGGCCTGGGTGAAGCAGTAGAAGATGGTTCAAGTCCTTGGGCCCCAGCAGCCATGTGGGAGATGAGGAAGAAGATCCTGGCTCCTGACTTCGGATCAGCTCAGCCCTGGCCATGAACCAGCGAATAGAAGACCTCTCTCTCCCTCTCTCTCTCTCTCTCTCCTCTCTGTATCTTTTACCTTTCAAATAAATCTTTAAAAAAAAACTTAAGTGTATGAAGTCAAGAATGAGACTTTTAAGATCTTGCGTACCATAAAAAGGAATTTTAATGTTGTATATAGCCAATATTTCATATGTTGGAAGTTTGTAGAATGATGCTCTTAGGAATTGAATTGTGAGAGCCTGGCTGTCATCATAAGAAAAATGTCCTGAAATTTTTTGAAGTCCTAACTTTGACTAATTTAGGATTTGACCCTATTTGGAGATAGGGACTTTAGAGCAGTGATCAAATGAAAAGGTTGATTAGGTTAAATCTGCTTTGACCAGAGTCCTTATAAGAAGAGGACATTTGGGGGCCATTGTTGTGGCATAGCAGATAATGCCACTGACTACGAATCTTGCATCCCATATGGGTGCTGGTTTGTGTCCCAGCTGCTCCTCTGCTAATCAAGCTCCCTGTTAATGCACCTGAGAAAGCAATGGAGGATGGCCCAAGTATTTGGGCCTCTGCTTCCCATGTGGGAGACCTAGAAGAAGCCCCTGGCTTCAATCCCAGTCCTGGCCATTGTGGCCATTTGGGGAGTGAAACAGCTGATGGAAGATCTTTCTCTCTGTGTGTGTGTGTCTTTCCCTCTCTCTGTGTAACACTTAATTTCAAATAAATAAATCCTTAAGTAAATAAATAAATCTTTAAATAAATAAATAAATCTTTAAAAAGGAAGAAGTGCAGGAAGAAATTTGGAGGAAGACACACCTGAGGGAGAATTACCTGTGAAGATGAAGGCAGAGGTCATAGTGCTAGACCTCAAGCCAAAGAACATCACAATGCTGGCAGACCACCATCCACTCAGAGAGACATGCGACAGGTTCACTTTCACAGCCCTCATAAGGAACTCTCCCTGATGTCAACCTGATATCAGACATCCGGCCCACAGAACTGGAAGAAAATTTAATTCCTGTTTCAACAACCACTACCTTTGTGTTACTTTGTTGCAGCAGCCCTAGCAAGCTAATAGAGATGCTAATCAAGGAAGCTAGATGATTGGAGTCAGTTTTAAAGAGAGATCTAACTGCAGTCATTGATTGGAGAAAGGTCTGGGGAGGTGAAAATTGGACCAAAGCTCTCAGTAGTAGCTTTGGCAAATCACAATTGAGTGCCTGATTTGGTGGTGGGGATATGATGGTGGAAAGGGGGCAGGGGCATCAATGGGAGACAACTGATGCAAGAGGCATTTAGGAAGTAAAGTTAACTCGTCTTATTTCAGCAGTGAGTTGCAGCTCAAAACATCAGTATGAGAGGTAGGTTCTTGTGAAAAGCAAGGCAACAGGCTGGCGCCACGGCTCACTTGGCTAATCCTCTGCCTGCAGTGATGGCACCCCCTGTTCTAGTACCGGTCAGGGCACCGGATTCTGTCCCGGTTGCCCCTCTTCCAGGCCTGCTCTCTGCTGTGGCCCAGGAGTGCAGTGGAGGATGGCCCAAGTGCTTGGGCCCTGCACCCCATGGGAGACCAGGTGAAGCACCTGCCTCCTGCCTTCAGATCAGCGTGGTGCGCTGGCCGCAGTGGCCATTGGAGGGTGAACCAAAGGCAAAGGAAGACCTTTCTCTCTGTCTCTCTCTCTCACTGTGACTCTGCCTGTCCAAAAAAAAAAAAAAAAAAAAAAAAAACTTGTCTTGGAATTTGTGTTATTTATACCACTGATTCACAACTGAAACTGGTTTGTTTCCTCCAAGTTTCTCAACAAGACTTCAGATCCCTTGAGGCCAGGTGTGTGTGTGTGTATCCATATATATATATATATATATATATATATATATGGCAGTATCAGTACCATTAGCCCACATTAAACCCAACACTGATCACAAACAACAAAATTCTACTCCAACATTTATTTTTTTAATTTACTTATTTTATTTTGGAAGTCAGAATTACAGAGAGACAGAAAGAGACAGAGAAAGATATCTTCCATACACTGGTTCACTCTCTACATGGCCGCAATGGCCAGTGCTGGGTCACACTGAAGCCAGGTGCCAGAAGCTTCATCTCGGTGTCCCATGTGGGTGCTAGGGGCCTGAACACTTGGGCCATCTTCCGCTGCATTTCCCAGGCCATTAGTAGGGAACTGGATCAGAAGTGGAGCAGCTAGGACACAAATCAGCACACATATGGGATGCTGGGGTTGCAGGTGGTGGCTTTACCCACTATGGTACAACGCTGGCCCCAATAAATGGTTATTAAGGGTTATCTATAACCAAAGATTTATGAAGGATGGAGAACAAAACAATGAATAGTATGGCTCTTTTGTCTGAGGCACTTTTTTTTTTTTTAATCTGAGGCACTCTTTATTTAGCTTAGAGATTTCACAATTAGTATACAAAACAGTCCTTCTTAATCCTTACTATGAAGGAAGATTTCCTACCCTCATGCCTAAAAAATAGTCTAGTAGCCAAAACAGGAAAGCATCATAGGAAATAATCACATGCAATGTAATCAGGTCTTTAATAGTGCTATAAACAAAGTTCAGACAGAGCACAGAAGAGCAATTTTTGTGTTTCCAGATGATATCTAAATTGTTTGATTCTGCCTAATTCTCTGAGCTGAACTTGGAAGTCAATTATCTTCTGTACATTGAAAGTAATAATAATCATAATAAGAAAGCAGACAAAAACAGCAATAGGGAATTGGAAGAGCTGACATTTTCCTTCTATGAGTATTATATACCCTTCGCCAGCAAAATTATAGAGTAAAATTTGATGTCAGCAAAGGCATTTGAACTATTTGGAAATATTCATTTCTATCTACTTATGTTAAAGCAAGCCTGCTCTGAGTGTTATTGTGGCTGGAAATTTAAGTAATAATTGTATAGGGATACAATTTTTGTTTCATTTTATTTGACCATTTACATTTATTTATTTGTGTGTGTGCGGTTTATAAACGCAGAGTTTAAGTAGTCTAACCAGCCATACTGCCTGTTAACTATGTTAAATATGCAAACACTTCACTGCCAGTTGGTCTTCAGGCCTAAGTGTCCTCATGCAACTCAGCATGTGACTCTTCTTTGTCCGTAATCCAACAAACTAGAGTAATGTTTGCAAAGTAAGGAGCTCTAGAACACTGCTTTGAGGATGATGGCCAACATTCATTTGAATTGGTTATTTCCCCCAGCAAAACCCACTGTTAAATATTTCAGCGTCACCCTGGGTTGTGTCTGCATTCAGCACAGCAGTTAAGACATTCACAAGGCCGGCGCCGCGGCTCACTAGGCTAATCCTCCGCCTGCAGCACCGGCACCCCCGGTTCTAGTCCCGATCTGGGCGCCAGATTCTGTCCTGGTTGCTCCTCTTCCAGTCCAGCTTTCTGCTATGGCCCAGGAGTGCAGTGGAGGATGGCCCAGGTCCTTGGGCCCTGCACCCACATGGGAGACCAGGAAGAAGCACCTGGCTCCTGGCTTCAGCAATGCGCCAGCCATAGCGGCCATTTAGGGGGTAAACCAACGGAAAAAGGAAGACCTTTCTCTCTGTCTCTCTCTCACTGTCCACTCTGCCTGTCAAAAAAAAAAAAAAAAAAAAAAGAAAGAAAAAGAAAAAGAAAAAGACATTCACGTCCCTTACCCGAGTGTCTGGCTCCACTTCCAATTCCAGCTTCCTGCTGATACACACACCCTGGGAGGCAGCAGGTAATAGCTGAAGTAGTTGGTCCCTGCCAGCTGTGTAGGAGACCTGACTTGAATGCCTGATTCCCAGATATTTGAATAGTAAACTAGTGGATTAGATCAATCTCAATTCTAAGTAAAACATTTTGATGAAATAAATGCGCATGGTAAAATGTCCATGAACAGATGGAAAGATGGGTAGATAAAAAATGCAGTCCAAGCTGATAACAGAAAATTAATCATAATGAATATTAAGGGATCTTTAAGGGCCAAAGTTTCAAAATCACTTGTGCTAATTTACACAGTTATAAAAACCATTATTAGAACATACAGGTAATCCACTTATTCTCTAGATTATATTGATTATAATATTCCTCTAAAATGAGAAAGAAAAAGGTTAATATGTGTTGAATGTCTACTCATTGGAAAGCATTATTACAAATGCTCAGCCACCTTAGGAAAAAAAAAAAAAAGTCCTTTCCGCATGGAGTTTACGTACTGCTGGAAGGGATAACTAGTACAAGTAAACACACAAATAGCAAAATGATATGAAAAACATAAAGCGAGTTAAGGAGAGGGTGAAGCAGCATGCATTCCCTACCTTTAGTCAAGGAAGGTTTCACAGTTGGGCTGATATTTGGATAGAGATCTAAATGTTAGAGAAATGCCTTGTGAGGAGTCTTACAGACAGACATCAGCAGGTCCGAGTTCCTGGGCACAATTGTCTTTGACATGTTTGAGAAAAGGCAGGAAGGTCAGTGTTCCCAGAATGCAAGGAGCAAGGAAGTAAGTAGAAGGGGAAGGGATACGTGTTAAGTAAAATTAAAAAGCTGGGTGAGGGGACAGGCTAATGTAGTTCATGCTAAAGATATCTTTCTACATTCTGAATTAGGTTGGAAATCACTAGAGGGTATTCAAAGTCACCTATGACAGTGGATGCTATTGGAGGATCAGAGGAATGAGATGATCTTAGTCATGTTATTATAGAATCAATCAGACTGCTGTGTGTTGAAGGAACACAGTAGTGCGGCAATGAAGAAGGGAGACCAGTTAGGTAGGTAAACTGATGGTCAGTTATGTGAGGGGAGCCAGTAGTTGGATTCTACATGGATATTAAAATTGCCAGAGATAAATAAAAAAGAAGGATGATTTTTAAAAACTGTTCAATGTAACTCAGGCTACACTGAATAAAACTATCTCTCTTGTAATAGAGAAATGAGATGCTTAGTTTATACACAATTTTGAGGAAAATATGGTGGATGAACAACCATAATATGAAGAAAATTTCTAACAGGTAGCACTGTCTTGAATAAGAAAAAAAGTGAGTTCTATTCCCATGATCCAGTGTCTCAAGGCAGAGACGTCACATATTCATCCACAAGTGTTCTTTTGGAGGCTTCCCTGTATCACCAGGTGAGGAATTGTGTTGCTTAGTGTTAAGCCTTTATTTGGTTCTCATTCCAATAGGGGAAAAACTAGAAGAATAAATGTACAATGGGAAAACTTCAAATAAAAATGAAAGCTCATTCTTGTTTTCACATAACCCTTGTTTTAAAATTAGTCTTCGTCTTACAAACTTCAGTGAAATATATGTCAATTGCTCCACAGATTCATGAATACGCCCACAGCTGATTGTAAATACAGAACTAGGGTCAACACATGGAGAATGGTCTCATTGTCTGCAATAGCATTCTCTGATTGGAAATTGTCCCTTGGGAATCCATTACTGAAGACAAGACCCACCCCTTGAAACCACAGCGGCGCTCACACGTAGGATTATCAGACCAGACATTGCCAGAGTGCATCTGCTAACCTCAGCTCTAGACCAACATATGTGATGAACCAGGTAAAACTCTTTTCCTCCTTCTTCCATACTTAATCATGTACTTGACAATATACTGCATGCATTAGTTTGTGAGAGGTCTGCAGTCTAAGTCTTTCTGAAAATGTAGTCAATATTTTACTCATGAAATCAGTTCTAAGAATTTGAGAAGCTCAGTGTCACTATCTGACAATGATTAAAACTATGTTCATCCAAAAATGTGTAATCCTTTCTTGTGGGAACATAAAATCTTAATAATAATTAGTTATTAAATGCTCTATTCTGAAGTTATTTGGAAAGATACTTTTTGCAATATAGTTCAAAGTGAAAATATTTTTTAAGTTTAAAGCAGATGATCCTATTTGGGGTTGTATTTTCATTTTTATTTCCATCTCCATTACTTTATAAAACAATTTCAGTTCAGGCATTGTTAGATTGATTATCCTTGTGGGGTAACTGTTTATAGTAACGTTGATTAGAAAAAAACATTTTATTCTTTCTATTATAAATGTTTTCATATGATTTGATAAAAAAAAATCTATTAAGCAAATCATTTACCTCTTCTGACAACTCACTAATGTACCAGAAAGACTCAAGCAATTGCATAGAAACATATAACCAAGGTTATATTATCTAAAGTTTTAGCTTTTTGAAAATTCAGAGTTGCTTAATCAGGAAAATCACAAATGAAATGATTGGTTGCCTTTGTGGTTAGCAGTTAATTGAATGAACAGAGTGTTTTTCGTTACAGCAACCTCTAACACTAATGGATAAGCTAATTTTTTCTTCCCTAAGTAATTGCACAGACATCCTTGATTGAAAATCACTTGCATTTACTCAGTTCTTTTCAAACAGGGCAAAGGTCTTCAGCATTTATACTGGGGAGATTTAAATTGTCAATATGATGTAGAGTGCAAGAACCTTTTACTATAAGTAATTAAAATTTACCATGCATTTTTATGTTGTGATGAATGCAATATCTATTAGAGTTTGGCAGAAAAGTGATGTTGCTACAAATTAATCATATTAAGCACTAATTACAACATTATTACATCTCTAGTGAAATAGCAGCTTCTTTATTTCCTAATCAACTAGAAAATTCTGAATAAAATATTAAAGTAAAAAATAAGTAATTCTCATTACTCAAATTGTCTAACTCAGTGGACTGCATATATGAATTGCTATCTTAATAACACCAGGATTCATAATAAATAACGTCAACATGAGTATGATGCTGTATTCATAATATACTTACAATGAATAGACGTTAATCATAACGCATGATTGATGTCTAATATCAGTGAATGAATAGAAGCATTACATAGAAATGGATGACAGTAAAACTCAGCACCCTAAAACCTCAACGAGAAAATCCAAGACAATACATCCATTGGTGCCAAGAATAATTACTAGTTAAATATTAATATGCATATTTTTGTTGTTTCTTATGTCAGAAAACTTGCAGAGCAATGTTTAAAATGTTAAACAGTTACGTATTCCTTGAACATTTTAATTATGTTGAATTTGATTATATTAAAATTCAGCAAGTTTACTTTATATTAACAGCTATGATATTTAATGTGTAACCACCTAAAAATTAAGAAATATCATTGTTAGTATCTTAAAACAATTCTTCAACATAGCAAAAAGATCTATTCCTTAAAATTCAATTATCTTATCAGCACATGTGGAACATGGACTGATGACAAATAGAAAATTCTATTAGTTGTTGTTCGTGTTATCAAAACCAATGTTTAAAATAAATTACAAAACATCTCCTTGGAAACTTTTATAGAACTGGAAAGTGGATGTGGCCAAAATTTTGAAAAGTTAATTTAATTTCACTTTGTTTTGGTATGCTGGGATAGTGGCTAAGGAATATGTTTATTTTGTCAAGACTTAAAACGAATGTGAGAACAGTTTTGAATACAGAGACATACGGAGCAAGGTAACGAACTTCAGCCATTCAGGAGAGCATTAGCTATACATATGGCTAATCTTGTTTTGTACTTCAACTTCTGCTAATTACCATGTTATTTTGAAGTGAACCCGAGATATCTTGTCATTTCATTTGTGACTATTTTAGTATGCATCATTAAAAAGCTCTCTTCTTTAAAACATTGTATCACTGTAATCACAGTTTCAAAAATAAATGTCTTTAATTACATCAAAAATATTAAATTATTCTGTAATCTTTTTAACAATTACTTAAATTAGGATTCAAATAAAGTTCCCACATGGAAATTGATTTTTTTGTCATTGCTTCTTTGTCACTAAGATTCTTTTGCTCTAAGTTCTCCTTCCATCTCATTTTTCCTTGTACCCTGTTGAATGAATGCTAGATTTGTGTCTTGTACAGTTTTTCAGCTGGGATTTTGCTGATTGGAGTACAATGCTGCTACAGTTTAATATGTTCTCTAGTGTCTATTTTTTTTTTTTTTTTGTAAATTAGTATTTGGGGCTACAGAATTGTTCAGATATGGCTTCTATATTTTGGCCTGGAACTTCAGAGTTGGCTTTCCCTAGGGAGGCATTTCGTACGTGGTTGTTTCCTGTGTGACATCAGTAGCCATGGGAATCCACTGCCATATTTTTTAGTTTGAAATATGTTAATTCTGAAAAAATGGTGGACGCATTGAAATATCTTATGGGAAAATGACAAAATGACTTACTTCTGGGTTAATCACCTTGCAAAATCACCAAAGCAGAATATTTTTTTCTTATATGTGACTGCAGTTTCTAGAACTTGAAATTATATATAGTAAAATTAAAGTCTCAGATCTCTCCAAAAATACACTCTGAAATCTTTGTTCTTTTTCTTCTATTTTATTATTTATATGTGTATTTTCTTATTCCTCTTCACTGGACTCTTAGCCAAATATTCAGAGTTGTTATCTCATAGCCTGAGCTCCTGTAGTAAATGTGATTATTCTAACTAGCACTTTCCAGTAAAGAATAATATGATTATAGCTATAGTGTTGCCAGGAATGAAAAATAGGGCAGATAGTCTGAAAAATATCTTTCGTCCCATTTCTAGCCATTTAAAAAAGATGACTTACATTCTAAAATACTTGTATTTCTTAAAAGGTTCTATTACTTATGGGATCAATTGAATAGAATATATTCTAATGATAATGTTCTCAGATGGGAACTCACATACTGAAGTATAAGATAGCAGCTGCTTATGGAAGATAGGAATTTAAGCTCAAGAGCTACTTAGAAATCTGATTTGGGGAACTAGAATATGAGGGACGAGGCCTAGAGCAAAGCTAACTTCTTGGTGTGCTGACTGAACATTATATTATAATTAACATAGCCACTCCTAAAATAATATTAATATTAAACAGGTCAGGGAGTATCTTCGGGGAACTTTGTATAACTATATCTTAAGAGATTGCATGGAAATTGAAACTTTTTTAAGATTTATTTTAGGCTCTAGTCCTGGTCGGGGTGCCGGATTTTGTCCTGGTTGCTCCTCTTCCGGTCCAGCTCTCTGCTGTGGCCGAGGAGTGCAGGGGAGGATGGCCAAGGTCCTTGGGCCCTGCACCTGCATGGGAGATCAGGAGGAAGCACCTGGCTCCTGGCTTCAGATCAGCGCAGCGCGCTGGCCATAGTGGCTACTTGGGGGGTGAACCAATGAAAAAAAAAAGAACTCTGCCTGTCAAAGAAAAAAAAAAAAAGATTTATTTTATTATTTGAAAGGCAGAGTTACACAGAGAAGGGGAGAGACAGACACATCTTTTATCTAGTGGTTCACACCCCATGTGGCTGATAAGGCCAGGAGCCGGAAGCTTCATCTGGATCTTCCACGTGGGTACAGAGGCCCAAGCACTCAGATCATCTTCTGCTGTTTTCCCAGCCACATTAACAGGGAGCGGGATTGGAAATGGAGTAGCTGAGACTTGTACTGGCATCAATATGGAATGCTGGTGTGTCAGGTGGTGGCTTAACCGAAGACACATTTTTAAAAGTGCATGATGGGCTGCCACTGTGGCGTAGCAGGTAAGGCCACTAGCTGCAGTGCCACTATCCCATGTGGACGCCTGTTCGAGACCTGGTTGCTCTACTGCCGATCCAGCTCTCTGCTATGGCCTGGGAAAGCAGTAGTAGATGGCCCAAGTCCTTGGCCTCTGCACCTGCAAGGGAGACCTAGAAGAAGCTCGTGGCTCCTGGCTTTGGATCGGCCCGGTTCCAGCCATTATGGCCATTTGGGGAATGAACCAGGGGATGGAAGACCTCTCTCTCTCTCTCTCACTCTCTCTCTCTGTACTTCTCCTCTCTGTGTGTAACTGTGACTTGCAAGTAAATTAAATTAATCTTTAAAAAAAACTGCATGAGATACAAAATAAAGAAATATGCATTTGTTAGGGGGTACTGAATAAGCAAAGAATGAAATATAAATTAAATTGAGAAAATATGTATGATTTTATAAAATGAGTGTTACATAGAAAATGAGTATATTCTATTTGGTATAGTTGTAAAATGGCTTTATGTTGTAAATAGACATATACAAATAAAGGCCTTGATCAGATAATGCTTATATATGTATATATGTACATAATAAGAAAATGAAATGAATGAGAAGGAATCTCACTTTGGATGCTGTTTCTTGGAATTCCATTATTCTACACCAAAACTAACCATTCTTTAAATTTTAAAAAAAAGCTATTCAACTTTTTAAGATTTTGAATAATGTAAGAATAAATATTAGGAGTAAAAGCAGCATATTCAGGAATACTACAATATGTTTCTATATTGCCACTTTCTCTGAGTTTGTATTCTGATTTGGGTGGAGATGGTGATTGCCTAAAGATCACGATAGTACTAGACATAAAATGCAATATTTCTTTGATGCTGAGTGATTTTAAAGTACCCTTGGACACTCTTCCATTGTAACTACTTTCTATGATTTAAATAACATGAATAACTGTATACTTTTAAGAGGAAATATTGACTATTGAACCTCATTGAAAAATTTTAATTACTGCTAGTGTTAATTTTCTCTAGTAATTCCCCTAGGAATTTTTTAATTGGTTTGCTCTTACTTAAGGTCTCAGTGAATGAATTCTATATAATCTATGTCTTGAGAGAAGTTATAAATTAAAGAAAAAGGTATCAAAGAAAGATATATGTCTCTGAATACTACATTACTTAAATACAAGCCCATAAAGAAACAATTGAGAGTTACATAATTGTGAGCTCCTTGTAATCAGAATTTTGAGCACACCTCCTGAAAAAAAAGAAACATGTTTTCTTTTTAAAAAAATATTTTTTCCTTTTAATTGATACACAAAATTTCTACACATACCATGTGATGCAAGTATACATTGTACAATTTTCAAATCAGGGTAAAGGAAACATTTTCTACTCTCTTCTACTAATAAGGTTTAAGGTTCTGAGATACTACAACCTATGTCAATTTCTACAAATATTAATACTTAGGTATAGCTTCCAATTTCATTTGATACAAATCTCATTGGATACTATAACAAATGATGAAGCTTCTAAACCTGAATCAGATTATCCAATACGTCTATATCTCATATACACTCAGACATACATAGTAAGTTTAAGATATTTTTCACTTCTCAACTATGCATTATATTTATTAGGTAAAGACTTCTATAATATGTTTCCTTTAATAATAGCCTTGGCTATTCAAGGACCTTGCATTTCCTTACCTAAAATTAGCTTGACAGTATTTACAGAAAAGAGGCATATTTTACTGGAATGAAACTTATATAACAAATTTGGATGGCTTGACATTGTTACAATAATGAATTTTCAGTTACTACATATGATATATGTGCCCATTAACTTAGATTTTTGTGAATGTTTCTAAATAAAGTTTTATAATTTTCTGGATAAGTAACTTCTGTAGTTTATTCTTAAATATTTAAGTTCTTGGTTTATCCTTTGTTAATCTTCAGCAGGATTTGGTAATAAACTTAAAAAAGAAATTAAGAAAAAAATTTTTAGTCCTTGAGAATATTTTGGCTAAAAATGTTAGAAACAGATGATCCTATCATCCATTTTCAAAATAAATCATGAACAAATTGCTCCTTATATGCTTATTTCTATAGACTTTCTACCACTATTTAAATTGCATTTAATAATATACTATTATTTTGTATCAAGTCTAATTAAAATAATGGATAAAAATATTGACATAGGTTGGCAAACTGGTCATTTTAAATTTTTAATCTCTCCTGCTATTGTGAATATATCTGATTTATAATTTCTAGTGGCATACATTTTTGTTTTGTCTTTTTTTGTTTTAATTGCACATGACAAAGTTATTTTTATTTATCTTTATATAGAAGCAGACTTTTTTCAAACAAGATATTTGTTTCCTAATTCAGAATTTTGAAATTTTATCTATGTTAATTTATTTTTTAAATATTTATTTATTTATTGAAAGAGAGGGACAGAGACAAGCAGCCCCAATTCACTGGTTCATTTGCCAAAGGCCCATGACAGGAGGGGCTGGGCGAGGAGAAACCTGGGAGCCAGGAACCAATCCAGGTGTTCCACATACATGGTAGGAACCCAAATACTTGAGCCATCACCAGCTGCTGTGAAGGGTACACGTTAGCAGGGAGCTGGAATCACAAACAGAGGTGGGACTCAAACCCAGGCACTCCAGTGTGGGACAAAAGATCTTAACCTGTGTCTTCGCCAAATGCCATCCCCTTCATTTACTTTCACTACTCCCTTTTACCTTCTTTTGGGGGAGTTAAGTTAAATCTTTAGTAAATTTTCTTACATTTCAGTTACAGAACAACAAGGTCCTCAACTCTTATAGTCTTTCTCAGAGTACTATCACAGAGATAGATCATTTTAAAATGTAGGTTCTATATGTAATTTCTTTTTTATTTTTATCAAATCTTATGCTAATGTGCTATTAACAGATTTAATGTAGTACACAGATAAAATTTTAAGAATCTGATACATCCCTTCCTCTCTCCTACCTTCCCTTATTTTCTCTCTCTCTCTCTTTCTCGCTTTCTTACTTTCACAATATGCACCAACAACAAAAGTTTAAGTAGTTGGCTGGCGCTGCAGCTCAATAGGCTAATCCTCCACCTTGCGGCGCCGGCACACCGGGTTCTAGTCCCAGTCAGGGCGCCGGATTCTGTCCGGGTTGCCCCTCTTCCAGGCCAGCTCTCTGCTGTGGCCCGGGAGTGCAGTGGAGGATGGCCCAAGTCCTTGGGCCCTGCACCCCATGGGGGACCAGGAGAAGCACCTGGCTCCTGGCTTCGGATCAGTGCAGTACGCCGGCCATAGCGCGCTGGCCGTGGCAGCCATTGGAGGGTGAACCAACAGCAAAGGAAGACCTTTCTCTCTGTCTCTCTCTCTCTCTCTCTCACTGTCCACTCTGCCTGTCAAAAAAAAAAAAAAAAGTTTAAGTAGTTACTTTTCAAAATTTTAGGTCATTGATGTCATAGTATGAACTAGGGAGTTAATATGAGGTTGATTTATCATTTTCTAAGACACTGTATTAACTGATTTCTCAAATGCTAATTGTTATTGCAAAATAACAAAAGTAATGTGCCATGATAATTTATATTATTTAAAGAAAGAATAATGTCTAATATAATATAATCATGTAAAGAAATAATAATATTGTAAGTGTTAATTAGCTCGCAGACTGAAGTAAAGCTTAAAAAGATAACTATTTTGGAGTAAGTTTACTATATTTTCAAGTTCTTAAGAGTAACAGAGTACTAAGATGGTATGTTATTTTAAAAGGGGCTGAGGAACCATTTATCAGTTACTCATGTCTTACTCATCTAAGAAACTTTCTTCAAACAGAATAGCTGCTGACTGTGTAAACACTGAAAGTAACCAAAGGCCCAGGCTTTGTCTAAGTGCCCAGCAGAGATGGGCAGCGACTCACTTGCTCCATGTTTCCCACAGCTTGCTCAGCACAGGGGTAGCACTAGAAAGGCCCGTGATTAGCAACACGCACAAAATACTACTTTTACACACTTACAAAACTGAGATGAATGAATAATAATGAAATTTAACTTTCTTTTTCACATTTCTCTGAATTCTTTTGATATTTTCATAATCCTGACTATTCATAAAATTGAATTAACAAACACAAAACTCTAGAAAGTAAACATCACTACAAGATGAGAAAATTGAAGCCTAGCAGAGTTTCTTTAGACAAGACAGAATAAAATTAGTAATTACTCTTGATACTGCTGTTCTTTTTCTATGTAAACATCTTCAATTTCCAATAATATATGGAAGTCTGCATTCCATGCACAGGTGACTAAATTTAGATGTCTTAATCTCTTGTTCTACATATGATGTAATTTCGAATCTTACACAATTCCAATCAAAAATAGATCTAGTGTGTGTCTAGTTTTTTAAATTTCTTCTCTTTAGCATTATGCAGTTGTGGAATGTGTTTTGAGTGAGGACGTATGGATGCTGATTTTAAATAGAAATATCTCTATCAAATATAAACAGGCTTTATCAGCCATAATAGCATCTAGTAAGTCCTTGTCAATGCTGGATGTGTTTGTGTATCCCATGAGTCTATTCAACCCTTTATCTTCTATGATACACACATGGGCACACACATTCACATTTTAATGTAATACCTCTGTGATCTTCATCCTAGTGGAAATTTATTTTTTAAATGGTAAAATTTATTATTTTTTAAAAGTAAAACATTCAAAGTGTCATCATAGTGGGTAGAATAGCCTGAGAAGTAGGATGGTGTTTCAGGCAAGTTTTTGTTTTAGTAGTTTTAATATGGTACTAGAAATCACTTAAGTAGCCACAGTAACAGTTTTAATAAAGACTGGATGACTATGAGAAACAGGAGAAGCAAAATAGATCATATCTGATGAAGGCCTGCTTATATCTTTCTTCAATGTAATTATAATAAAAACTAAGATATAAGTTAAAAATGCATCCTTTTTTTTCATTTGAGTTTTTTTTCCAAATTAAGTGTGGGTAATCTGTTTCAGAATGTTAAATTGTATCTAAAAGTTCTGGCTCCAATATTGTAAATATAATAGCATTAAATATGAGGGTATTTCAAAAAAGTTCGTGGAAAGAGAATAAAAGATAAATTTATTTTGGTCCAAAAGCTTGAAATCTATGCAAACGAGGAGTCTTCAGAAAGTTCATGAAAAAAATATATATTCGTAAAACTAAGCATGGGCTTCAAATTTTTGCATAAAATAAATTATCTTTTAATTCTCTTTTTTCTACAAAGTGTAATAATATATTGCAGTAAAAGTCCAAGTGGATATATTGAGAAAAAAAATTTGAATTTTCCTTACTCTCATTGGACTTTTACATAAGAAACATGATGGCACCATGGTTTCAATCTCTCCTTCAAACAAATGAACATTGAAATAAGAAGAGAGCATTTCTAGATCACAAGAACTTTGAGTTCAGAGATCTGAAGCATTCTAATTCATAACCAACAGGTGTTTAACACTGTAATAATTTGTGATTGTAAAACAATTACTTCTCTACAGGTTTACATTATTATGACATTGGCTCTGACAAGTATTTGGTAAGAAAAATTTCTTAAGCTTCCATTACGACTTGTATGAAGTATTATATGTGATTATTTTTAGTTCTATGAAGGCAGGGTTTTTGGAAGGAGTCTGGAGATCCCTAAGAAAATTTATATAGGAAGCAAAGCTTTCACTTGAAAAGACTCATATTTCTCCCAATAAGCATTCTCCTTTCTAAACCCACATGTTCCCATTCAGTTGTCCTGAAATCCCAGTACTGTTCCTCTACTACCCTTCTGCAGTGTTGAAGTGTTACTTTTCCATGAAAGTATCAATTATCTTTAGAAAGACTTCTGGGAATCTGATTATTCAAATTCTTGAAAAGAATTCGGAAAGTTCCATAGATCCTCTGTAACAAAACTGGAAGTAAAAGACACTCGAGTTTGAGACTCGTTTCCTCAAGAAATCTCCCAATCCGAGGAGCTTTGCAAAGGAAGGCAGCACCTCTTAAACTGTCTCCACCCTCAGCACCCTGCTGACTCCAGAAGACGATGTACTACAGGGATACAAGGCTGCATTTGAGTTTCCTTATGCCATGCCTTCTCTACGAAGCACGGCTTTGTGGGAAGGGAGCTACCCAATAATTGACAGAGAAGTGATTCTTTTTAAATGAACTTATTTAGGATGTTAGCTCTCTCTACATCACTTTTATCATTTTCATCTCCAAAGGACAAATCCAAAATGGATCATTTGCTATATTAAAATTCTTTAATTCAGGGGATTATATATTTATATATGTGTGTGTATAAAAGAAAGAGACTTCGAAAATCTTCTGGATGTTTTGTAACAAAAATGAAAATCGGAGTGCAAAAATATACAATGAACATAGATTTCCTATACAATTTATGAAAGCATTTTATTTAGGTTGACTTAACATTTGTGAGACTACAGACAAAAAAAAAATGCAAAGTTCTATTTAAAGATCTTGTTTAAGATATTGCAATGCAATAAACCGCAGGCAATTTTTGGCATTGTGCTAATAATACATACTTTCACAATTAGTAATCTTACTCTATTTAAGCGTATGTTTATGTTTAAATATGTATCTCTAGTGGTTACCAGCATATCTTTCACACAGATTGCTTTAACTCAATAAGACTCAGAGCTGTTCAACAAATTCAGTGTATGCTTCTTGCTTTTGTCTTTAATTACTACTTTAATGATTGTACAATATTCTGAAAACATCAAGGCCAAAAATAAATTTGAACATTTATTTGACATCAATCTCTCTCCTGGCTAATAAATTCTAGAGATTAATAGGAGAGTATTTTGGTAAATTTATCTTTTTCCAAATTTCTGAACACAAAAAAGCTTTTGAAATGCTAAATGATATTTAATTTCTCTTAATTGTTATTTCTATGGTATATAGATGCTGTATTCACTGATGTTGGCACGATATAAACATTTACAACAGGACAGTCAGGAGAATTGTCACCTGATATCAGGAACATTGCTGTCTTTCAAAAACAACATCCTTGTGATTTCTGCTGGTGAAAAAAACACATTTGAAAGAAATTAAGAATGCTTTTGATTTATGAAAGGGGACAAGGAGCCTCTCTGGTGTTTTGTTCTTAGTGATCTGAGTGCTTATGACTACTGCAAAACAATAATGACTTCAAGTTTACAAATGACCCTGAGTCACTGGACTCGGACCCTCTGGAGGTCTAAGGAGGCACATGGAGTCTGTCCTCCAGGCTGTCTTTCCTCACAACAAATGAAGATACCTACCCAGAAATAGACCAGGACTCACAATAAGATTAGAAATCAAAAATCCAGAGTTAATCAGCAGTCAGATCTGAGAGCTTTGCAATCTATAAGATCAGTTGAAAGGGAGGGTGAATAAATTGGTAACTTACACCAATTTAAATTATTTTCAACTGAAATTAAAAATATATATATATACAGGCCGGCACAGTGGCTCACTAGGCTAATCCTCCACCTGTGGCGCCGGCACTCAGGGTTCTAGTCCCGGCTGAGGCGCCGGATTCTGTCCCGATTGCTCCTCTTCCAGTCCAGCTCTCTGCTATGGCCCGGGAAGGCAGTGGAGGATGGCCCAAGTGCTTGGGCCCCTGCACCCGCATGAGAGACTGGGAGGAAGCACCCAGCTCCTGGCTTCGGATCAGCGCAGCTCCATCTGTCACAGCCATTTGGGGAGTGAACCAACGGAAGGAAGACCTTTCTCTCTGTCTCTCAATCTCACTGTCTAACTCTGCCTGTTTAAAAAATATATATATATATATATGTATATATATATATATGCATATATACAAGCACACATATACAAGCAACTTGAAATTGGGTCAGTGCTTCTAAATTGTTTGAAAACAATTCCATATCTCAAGTTTGTGTTTTGAAGGTGATAAAAATATTGACTTATGAACCACAATATGAGACATAAAGTCACTAAAAGGGATTCTTAGACAGAAAGGAAATGTAAGACACATACTTAAAAGGGGGTGTAGAAATATGAAGGAGAACTTTGAGGAAAACTGCAGAACTGATTCAAAGCCCAGACTTGTGATGTCCTCCCAGAATACAGAGAAAGACAGAGATGAAAGTAATGTGGGAGAATCTAATCAAATGTGGGAATCTGATAAAAGTGATAGAAGCTTGGAATTGTATCAACTCTCCCTCTCTCCAAAGAAAATCAATCAAAACAATTGCCATAGGAGCAAAAATTACAGAAATACCTTCTAAACTAAATACAGAGATAAACAAACCAAATCAAAGGTTTTACATTGTCTCAGACAAAATCAATAAAGAGGCCTATACCTCATGAAGTTGCTAGATCTTTTTAAGCCATACGTTCTTGTGTTGAGTGTCATGTTTATTTTTATTCAAGTTTTACCATTATCAGGTGGTGAGAGGATCTTGAAATGAGTATTTTCTCTCAATTTCAGGTCTCTGATTTGTCACAATATTCCAATTTTCCCCTGATGTACAACAGAAAATCATTAGAAGAACACCCACACAGAAGAGGTTCTTTGCTCCCACCGCAGCCCTCCTTCAGTAGGGGAATAATTGATTTCCTAATTACTTCCATTGCATCACTTATAGTGTAACCAATCACAGTATGTCTTCTTTAGTTTACAATAAAATGTCAAATCATGTTGGTTTCATGGTAACATTTTGAGTTATCCATTCTGTAAGGTACCAAATTCAGGAGGAGCTCCACTACACTCTAACAGCAAAGGAGCTCTTGAGATAATGACTTAAAACAACAAAAGTTTACTTCTCATTATCTTGCAACTTGGCCAATCTCCAGCATCCAAGTTATGTAGAACTGGTGGGTTGTTGAATCTGGTTGGGTAATAGTGAACCAACACTGAAAGATTTAATGCAGAAGTGATACACCTAGTTTCCACTTAACATTTCACTGATTGAGGCAAATCAGATGGTCATATTCGGCTTCGGGACAACAGGGAATCACAATCTTTTTTTTTTTATTTGACAGAGTTAGACAATGAGAGAGAGAGAGACAGAGAGAAAGGTCTTCCTTCTGTTGGTTCCCCCCCCAAATGGCCACCACAGCTGGAACTACGCCAATCCAAAGCCAGGAGCCAGGTGCTTCCTCCTGGTCTCCCATGCTGGTGCAGGGGCCCAAGCACTTGGTCCATCCTCCAGCCTTCCCGGGCCATAGCAGAGAAGCAGAGAGCTGGACTGGAAGAGGAGCAACCAGGACTAGAACCCGGCACCCATATGGGATGCTGGCGCCGCAGGTGGAGGATTAACCAAGTGAGCCGTGGCACCGGCCTGGGAATCACAATCTTATCATGTGACCGGAAGGAGAACTGGAAATATTGGATGGAAAGAAACTAATGGCCAGCGCATGTGCAGTTGAATTGAAACAGTTAAATTTTCCAATGCTCCTAAACTTGGTGTGCTGATAAACAATAGGACCCAGGCTTTTGGAATTAGGGATGCCACACTGATTCTCCAAAAACACCTCCTATAGGCTTGCTGCTAACAAAATCAATGCTGGTTCCTAATTTTTTTAATCCATGCAACCGGAACACATATTGGGTTGAATGAGGAGGAGAGTATTGTAGTGAAAATTCAGAAGAAATTTGAACAGTTTTGCTAACTCAGGTCATATTACCTTACTAGTAAACTGAAATTGAATCCCTTAAACAGAAATAAAGAGAATACTCAGATTTGGAAATATTTGGAAGAAAAAAAGGAGAAGAGACAGGAGAGTGTGATCCCGTTTGAAGAGCATGACTGAATAAGATTTCTGGGGTTAATTAAAAGTAATAGATTCAAATAGAACAGTTGAGACGCTAACATGACAAAATCTGGTTAGCAGAAATAAATCAAGCCATTAAATAAAAAAAATCCTGGACTCAGTAAACTGCATCAAAAAGCTGTCAGTTCAAGCAGTAGTGCTGACTGCTGAGCACTGCTCCCAAAGCCCCTCTTAGGGACAGAGCATAGGAGCTGAAAGTGGGACATCCTCTCATTAGGGACTCATTTGGCAGCCAATTAGCAAACCAAGACTCACTCACAGTCTCAACAAATATTTGCTCAGTTACCAAATTACACTCTAAACAAATTAAAGAGCTAAGATTTTTATTTTAAAAATTCATAAAACATAGTAATATTAGATTTTGGACAGATATAAACAAATGAAGAAAAATAAGTTATGAGTTAGATTAGAAGATCAATAGGTTTGGTGACAAAGATGAGCAATATATCAAAATACAAAAAAAGGTAAAAAAATAAGTTTCAGAAGATAAATTCCAGCATTATCAGAGACTAAATGACTGATATATGGGAAGTTCTTATAATTCAATAAAAAAACACAAATAACCAAGTAGAAAACATGAGAGAAGGCAAAATATTTTACTAAAATTTCCTGAATACTCTCTCAATGTCAAAAATGTGGGCCTTTTTACTCAGTGTAGCTACTGTTTTTCATTCTAATTGCTCATTCCCCTTCCTGTGTTTGGTTTCTAAATGTTGTGCTTCTCAGTCCCAACTCATGGCTTCTTTTCTATCAACTAGTGCACCCTAGAAAACCACTCCAATTCCAAGTCTTTATTCACTAAGTCCATACCTGACCTGTGACCCACACTCCAGACAGTTATATCAAGCTGCAGATTTTAAATCTCCACAAGAACAACAAAAAGGTACACATAAATTAGTAAACTCTGGATTTCTCTCTCTGTTCCATGCATCTAATCCTCTCCTAATTTCCTCCAATTCAGTGTATTTCATCATCGTCCAACCAAAGTTGTCCAAATCACAATATATTTATCACTATGAATCCACTTTCTCCAAAACTTTAAATCCAAATATGTCCCTAAGTTCTAGGAGTTCTACCTCCAAAATAACTCCCAGATATTTCAAGACCAACTCCACTGTTACCATCTAACTCCATAGCAACATGATTTGTAGCCTATATCCTAATGGGAAATTCCTAATGGCTTCTCTTCCTTGCATTAAGAATTGAAAACAGATGTCTCAGTGAATTAAGCTGCTGCTTGTGACAATAATGTCCCATATCAGAATGTCAGTTCGAGTCCTAGATGTTCCGCTTTCAATTAAGCTAACTGTTAATGCAACGGGGAAGGCAAAGTACTTGAGTCTCTTCTGCCCTTGTGGAAGACCTGGATGGAGTTCTAGGCTTCTTGCTTGTCCAACCCTGGTTGTTGTGGGCATTTGAGGACTGAACCAGCAGATGAAAGAAATCTCTCTCTCTCTCTCTCGCTGTCTCCTTCTGTGTGTGTATGTCTATGTGTGACTGTGTGTGTCTTTCCCTTATTCTCTCCAAGACAGTCTTTCAATTAAATAACTTTTTTTTAAATGAAGATGGTCATGTTTTTTAAGTGTATAAGATTATTCCAGTTCTCTCTTTAATGTCTTCATAGGATTGCCCATAACACTTCGAATAAAATTTCAACTCCTCACCATGACTTAGAGACTCAACACAATGATATCTGTACCTTCTTCTCTAATCTCATTTTATATAAATGTTCCATAATTCATTATGTTTCAAATCACTAACTTGAAGGTACCCACTTTATTGGTGTCATTGGAGAGGTATAATAAATAAAATAGTGGTACAATTTGTAAAAAGTATAGAAGAGTATGAGATTTTTTTGATTTGATAATTCTTATGGGAATATCTGAGGGGAAGCTTGGATTTTTATTTATATTTAAATATTTATTGAAAGTAGCATTTTAATTACATTGATAGAAGCTATGCAAGTTAAATATTCTATTGGTGGTACAAAGGAGTGTATATTATAGGACATTTAAATCATGGTAGAGTAGGCATGAAGTTACATAAAATGAATGTGATATTGACAGAAAACAAATATGAACTGCTAGTCATTGGAAGACTCTCATTACAAAATTAGCCCACTTAAGTATTTTAATATTAAAAATTATTTTAAAACCCCCAGAATATATTGAAAGGCCAGAAAGCAAAGATCCTGAAACTAAACAGCCAAGTCCATTGCTCAACATTTTGATTAGCACTTACCTAGTGAAAATACCAATATCTCCCTCTTAGCACATAAAATTGGACTGGACACCTCCGCTGCATGTCCAGAGAACTACCAGCTTCCACGACCATGACTATCAGAACACTGATTGCTGCATTTGCAGCCATCTACTCACTCTGTTTACTTCTTTTTTTTTTTTTTAGAAAAAAGATTTATTTATTTATTTGAGAGAGTTATACAGAGAGAAAAGGAGCGGCAGAGAGAGAGAGAAAGAGAGACTCTTCCATTTGCTGGTTCACTCCCTAATTTGCCGCAATTGCCAGAGCTGCGCTGATCCAAAGCCAGGAGCCAGGAGCTTCCTCTAGGCCTCCCACGTGGGTGCGGGGGTCCTAGGACTTGGGCCGTCTTCCACTACTTTCCTAGGCCACAGCAGAGAGCTGGATTAGAAGTGGAGCAGCCAGGACTCGAACCGGCGCCCACATGGGATGCTGGCACTGCAGGCAGTGGCCTTACCCACTACGCCGCAGCGCCAGCCCCTCTGCTTACTTCTAAATATAACTCTCCTGCTGGGTATTCTGCTTTGTGGAACCTGGATGACATGTTTGTTACATAGCTGCAAAGAGAACAGGAAATGTGAAGCTATAAAGCCTTTTGCCTTGGAAAGAAAGCACTTGTAAAGCAGAATTCACTAGAATGTAGGCAAGATATTCAAAGATGTTGAGAGACCTCAGATGAAAAAATATCCTTTATACCATGTATACATAAATGATGCCAATCCAAATTTATATGTAAAAATACGTGCATAGGAAGATTACCAGGGGGAAAAATAAAACAAAAAAAACTAAAATCATATGTGTATGAATATACATTTACCATGTGTGTGTACATGAGTGTGTATATATATGTATGAAATTTAAGAATAAGTTGAATTTCTTCTTCTCAAACTGATACCTTCTTCATAAAATTTTAAAATCATACATGTTCACAGTTCAAATTTTGAAAACAACAGTTATTCAAAAAAAGAAAACTAAAATAATCCCAAAACACAAATGGCTGCTGTTTACATACCTGGCATAACTTACATTTATAAATACATTTTATATTTAAAAAAATTTTAGTGATTTAGTTTCATGTTATTTGCAAGAAAGAGACACAAAGGGTGAGAGACAGCCATCCAGAGATCCTCCATCTACTGGTTCACTCTCCAAAATGCCCAAAACAGCTGGGACTGGGCCAGGCCAAAGCTAGTAGTCCTGTATTCAATCCAAGTCTACAACGTAGGTGGCAAGGACCCAAGTACTTGAGCCATCATCTTCTATCTCCCAGAATTCACATTAGCAAAAAGCAAATTGGAAGCAAAAAAACTGGGACTGGAACCAGATACTCTGATGTGGGATGCAGGCATCCCCACAGGCATCTTAACTGCTCCACCAAATGGCTGCCCCTATATATACATTTTAGAATTTAGATTAGAATATATGTAATCCTTTTATCCAGATTAAAAATACTTCTTTTTACCCTTAATATTTTATCATTCTTTCACACTGAAAAGCCATTTACACAAAATTTGTTAGAATATATATAACTGATTTCATTGGTGTATCAATAGCTCCTTAAATTTTTGAAAACTGTGCAGAAAGAGTAAAGAGAACAATATACAAGATAAGGAACAGGCAAATACCTAATCAACATGAATAAAGCTATCAAGGTCACTAAAATAAGTACAAATTAAAGATGATTTTCTGTGATATAATAGCTGAGCCCTTGAAAGATTCTGCAGTGCAAAATCAAGTCAACACAGTCAATGTTCATCTGAATGTCACTTGCAGAAATCACCTGCAATCTATTCACAAAGTATGTGTCTCAAAATACTCCCAAAACTCTACCAAAATTTTCTTAGAAGAAATAGGAATCATCACCCCTCCCTATTGTGACAGTGACATTCTTAGACAGATTTGAATTTCCTTGTTTAAATTAGCATGTTCTGTAATTACATGAAATACAAAAATCCCCATTCTATTATAACTCTTTATATCATGCATAAGTATCCCTGGGCAAAGAATGGTTAAGTCATAAAAGGACAAAAGCTTGTTGTTTAGACAGATGAAGGATAGCCTAATGAATAATATGGATCATGCGGTTAAAATACAAAGAAAAACTTGGCAAGAACTGCCTTTGGTATTTGACTTCTCACTGTGCACTAGCAACCCATAATTGTTATCAGATTCTGTTTTATGTTGAGTGGATATGGTCCAGAACTGTGAAAAACATCTTCTCTTATAGGAATGTAAGGACAATCTGACTCCATCTGTCACCTGTTTGACTGACCTAGGGTAATCTAGCTGGTTCATCAGGTGACCCTCTCCTACCTCAAATTATCCTTCACAAAACAAAGTAATTCCCCAAATGTAGAGCAAAAGAGTAGCCATGACCTGCCTCAGCCCCCATACATATCCTAGTCTAATAAATATCACTTCACCATGAATTCCAAGCCTTGTCTTTAGTCTTCATGAAAACAGCTGCTGAGATAGTCAAGTAGCTATAATTTCTGAATCGTCTTATATTGAGCCAAAAGTTCAAGGTAATATGGTACCAAGATTTTTATTTGAACTTTTGTTTAATATTTTTCTGTCATTTTTATGAAATGCTCTTTAATTTTACTGCTTTATTATCCAGTGAAATTGGGATTTTTAAATATGCTATACGCCCAGACTGTAATTTCTTTTTATAGTAGAGTAATTTATATTTAATGGTCTTGTGTTATATGAATATGGTAATTATCATTTTCTACTGCTTCCAAAATTTCATCTTTGCCTCTGCTCTCGTGGAAAAATATATTCACCAAGATGTCATATACGAAGTTCAAAATAATGGTTTTTTCTTCATCTGCCAAACCTCTCCTTTGGCTGAAAACTTTCTCTTGGGTAATCTACTCAGTTGCCTAAGGTGGATTAGATTCGTCATAAAATTTTCTCCCTTCTAATGGATTGGTCATTATAGTACCTCCAAAATCTCTCCTTTTTTTTTTTTCTTTTCCTATTTTCTTGGCCATTACCTGATTTCAAGATTCCAAACTCATCTGTTGGCCTAAGAAAATAAATCCTTGCTAATTGTACTTGTAATTGGAAGAACTGGGCTTTGAATCAAAGACTGTCTATAACTGGGACCCTTAACCACTGTTGAAAGCTGAAATAAGGCCAGTATAATAGAGACCAAGGTTTTTTTATTTTAGTCTATACAAAACTGCAGTGATGTTATCATATCATTTTTTATTTTTTTAATTTTTTAAATATTTTATTTATTTGACAGATAGACAGTGAGAGAGAGAGACAGAGAGAAGGGTCTTCCTTCCATTGGTTCACCCCCCAAATGGCCACCACGGCCGGCACTGTGCCGATCTGAAGCCAGAAGCCAGGTGCTTCTTCCTGGTCTCCCATGCGGGTGCAGGTACCTAAGCACTTTGACCATCCTTCACTGCCTTCCTGGGCCACAACAGAGAGCTGGACTGGAAGAGGAGCAACCAGGACTAGAACCTGGCACCCATATGGGATGCCGGTGCCGCGGGTGGAGGATTAACCAAGTGAACCATGGCACCGGCCCATCAGATAATTTTTTAAAGATTAACCTAGAATTATTGCACAAGATACATTGGTATAACATCAGAGCAAGAGTGAAAAAATAATTATAGTAATTGGAGCTTGATGAGATAATGCTCTAGCTGAAACAGTTTCAGCAAGGAAAATGTAAGTAACAAGATGTATCTGAGAGTAAAGTCCTGACAGAAACTTGAAAGACTGACTAGCACATTATTTTTGTTGTGTAATTGTTCTATCCGAATATCAACATATAATAAAAGACTTCAATTTTGATCTTCAGATAAGTAGGGAAATCTTAATAAAACCCAATGTTATAATTAACAGCATTGCCCAATTTAAAATAGATAATAAATATCAATCACTTATCAAAATCAAACTCTATTTGTTCTGTTCAAAGGTTTAGTTTTATGTTTGAAAAACACACCAGTGGAATAAAGCTCTTCAAACAGAAAGAGAATCGTACATGTATGCATGTCTTTTCCACATTTATCATTTTGTTCAGCAGAGGTTTGTTTGGAAAATGTCTGTGATGTCCAAAAACAAAGTTCCAGATGGAGGAGGTGAAAATAGACATATGTTCCAGCTGTTTTTAATCTCTCTCTATTTTTTGGCTGAAGTTAAAATGAATAAAACACCCTTTAAAAGACAGAATGGACACTCTCTTTGAATATGAGGGATTGGTATAGTGGCTTCTCACAAAATTTTGTCTCATAATAAAAGTTGCAACTGTGCATGTAAATGCTTGTGGTGTAGATGTGCAGTCATCTGTGGGTGTGAATATATGTGGGTATGTAGATATGCAAACTACTCTTCCAAACAGAACTTATTGTACAGGTGGAATGAATTTATATATGACTTCCAACTCCATGCTAGGCATGCATTGCATAATCCTAGGTTTAAAACTTCTTGTCTATATCTTATGATGTTGACACACCTGAGGTAGGTGGATCTTACTTTTGGCAGATTTCTGGTATCTTAGAGTGATCAAAACTAGGTAAGGAGAAATCAGAAGCCATTTTTACTTTAAAATAAACCAGTCTTATTTTAACACTCTCTAAAGGCATTTCACTCTTATTATCTCTCTTGGTGATGGCACTGTTCTGTATATCAACCATGTCAGTGTCTATATCCTGGTGGTGATATTATACTACATAGATTTACAAATCTATGTAGTATAATATTTTTACTTTAAAATAAACCATTTTTACTTTAATAAGCCATTTTTACTTTAAAATAAACCAGTCTTATTTTAACACTCTCTAAAGGCATTTCACTCTTATTATCTCTCTTGGTGATGGCACTGTTCTGTATATCAACCATGTCAGTGTCTATATCCTGGTGGTGATATTATACTACATAGATTTACAAAGTGTTACATTGAAAGAAACAGGGTGAGGGTGCATAGTATCTCCCTAAATCACCAGGGAACTTCAAAAAATTTATGAAAAATGGAATTAAATGGTAAGTTTATTTGGATGCAAAACTTTTTTGAAATTCATGTATATACAGGTCTTAAAAGCTTTATGAAGATGCAATTAGGAAAAATGCACAGATTTCAACATTTTTGCACCCAAATAAACTTATATTTTAATCACATTTTCCACAAACTTGTTGAAGAACCCTTGTATATCTTACAAATCATCTGAATCCAGAACTATCTTAAAAGACCAAGTTTAATTTTTCAGAACTCAGTTAATTCAGTGACTGCTATCCCCTAAAACAAACTTCTTTTATATTTATTATCTACTGAAGACACCTGATGAGAACATGAGCCATTTTTTTACTCTTCCTTGCATCTCTTGCCCACTGCCTATCTCTCAGTCAGCGAGTTCTGCTGATTTACTTCCATTTTAAAACCATCCATCTCCTACTCTCTTCTTTCCTACTGAGTACACCATGTTTCAGAGCCTGATTATCTCTTTAGGTGATTAATGAAATAGTCTCCAATTGGCCTTTCTGTTTCAAGCTTAAAACAGTCTATGTAAATGCAGCTGCATGCTACAACCACTTGAGAAGTTTTCATGAAGCACTATGCCAGGATCTCCTAGCACAATTGCATCAGACTATCCACAAGCAGGGTCTGGATATTGGTCTATTTTGCAAGTTTATCAGATGATTCTCATGTGTGGTGATGGTTGAGAAGCACAGCCTTGAATGCCCATCTTCAAAAAACAGTCTGGAGTGATTTCATCAAAATGAAATGCTGGGCATTCTTCCTCTGTTTTCCTCCCTCCCCGTCTGTTCCTGTTTGACTTTATCCCCTCAAGATCCCAATGTTGAAGTCTTAATCCTCAATACCCCAGAATGTGACTGTATTTGGAAATTGCATCTTTACAGAAGCAGTCATGTACCCTAATCCAACATGGCTGGTGTCCTTAAAGGGGGTGGGGGCAATTTGCACAGAGATGTGAACACAGGGAGAACACAACAGGAACATAAAGGCACAAATAAGGACTATGTACCTGTAAGCCAAGGAACACCAAACACCACCAGCAAAGCCCCATAAACCATCAGCTGAGAAGCATGGAGTATATTTTCCATCACAGCCCCTAGAGGGAACCAAGTAACACGTCAGTTTCAGATCCTCAACTCCAGAATTCGGAGACAAAATACTTCTGCTTCTTCAGTGACCCAGTGTGGGGCACTTGGTTACACAAGCCCTAGCAAACTAACACAGCTTCATAAATTACAGAGTAGAACTCAGGACCAGCATTGTGGCACAGATGGTTAAGCCAGTACTGGCAACACAAGAATCCCTGTATGGCAGTTCCAGTTCAAATCCTGGCTGCTCCACTTCCAGTCTTGCTCTCTACTAATGTGTCTGGTAGAGTAGCAGAAAGTGCTTGGACCCCTGCCACTCAGGTGAGAGACCTAGATGAAGTTCCAGGTTCCTGGCTTCAGCATGGCCCAGCCTCAACCAATGGCAGCCTTTTAGAGAGTGAACCAGAGAATGGGAGATTTGTTTCTCACTCTCTCTGTCATCCTGTCTTTTAAAGAAATAAAAAATCTTTAAAAAAAATTTAATCCCATTAAAGTTGCCACCCTCTGCCCATGTCTATTCTTTATAATCCAGAAACACAACCTTGAAGCCTTTGTTCAAGTAATTGCTTCTCTTGGATACATTCCCTCACACATGCCACGGTCTCTGACTATATGTATTAATGACATTATATTATACATATTTGTTTACATTTTTGTGTTCTAAAAAGTCCCTAAGTTCATCAATAATAGTACCTTCTTCCAATCTTTAAGTTTCCAGCATTTAGACAATAGTAGTTATGAAATGAATCAATGAATTAGTTCTCATAGAGGAATGTGTTAATTTTGGTACAACGAAAATCAGAGGCTGATATGGGATTAGAGAATAGGAGAATTAACAGAAGTTGGGGGAAGAGTTCAGACTGCTTGAAATCTATGGAAGGAGAAAGAGAAAGAAGAGGAGTTGAGGGAGAAGAGCCTTGGTCTGTGCACAGCTCCAAGAAAGTGTCATCTAACCAGTGAGGAGTCCTTGAGCCAAATTTCTCCTTTGGGAAGCTTCCTGCATTTCAGTGGGCCTGCCTATAACCCCCAGCTGGGCTAGAGAATATATACCTGCAAAAACTGTAACTCTTAGCAGAGGTTTTACGTGCAGACAGCATGTCTTCTGCCTGACTACAGGCCAAGTGCTTATTTTATGCTATTTTGCAATGTTTTTATGGTCCCCAATTATGACAATAATCTAAGGAATTCAAATAGAGTCCCAGTTTCAAGGAGACTCCACTGGTGTAAAAAAAAAGGAGATAAATTAAAAATTAAACATCAAATAAGATAATTTCAGATTTTAAATTTCTTTTGAAGGAAATAACCATGGACATATGATGGGAAGTGACTGGAGGGAGGCAAACAATTTATGTAAGATGTTCCAGACAGTCTTTGAGTTGATAGTACCAAGAATGAAACTTGAATAATGAGAAGAAGCCAGAGAGGAATAGTTAAATACACACCGAAGAGGGTGGGAAGAAACTCGGTTACTTTGAGAAAAGGAAAAGTGTCTGAATGCTGGGTGCTGAGTGAGCAGAAAAGTGAGTAATACAAGAAGACATGAGAATGCATGTCCAACCACCACCTTCCCTATCCCCTGCCTGACCTGGTCTCTGCATTGTGCAACAACTCAGAAGTCCCAGGGCTTATCATTTGCTTCCCTGAACTCTGACAGCAGGAAGGATCTGTGATAATAGTAGTAGTGATGTCAAGCAAGGTCCATACTACTGGCCTCGGGCCAGGGAAAAAAGTCCAGAATTTAATAATGAAAGGTAGCTATGAGAGTATTTCCAAAAGACTGTAGATAATGGACTTTAAAGATAAGTCTGTTTCATTGAAAAATAAATTTGAAATTTGTGTACACAAAGTCTTCAAAAAATTGTGCATTATAAAAGAACTATGCATTAATTTCTTTTTAATTATAAGTTCTTTTTTATTCTAAAATTTAACAATTTTTTAACATTTTGCTACATTCACCCCAAAAGTAGATATTACATGCAGACACATATATACTACTTTTTCTTGAAAATAGAGATATTAATATCACAAAGTGAGGGAATCATGGCAATGATCATAACAGGGAAACAATATATTATCATTTACAAGGTATGATTCAATGAAGCAATACTTATAACTATGTACCAAATGATATGACATTTACATAATTTTACACTATATATTAACTTCCACAAATGGAATGAAACATGATGCTTGTCTTTCTGAGTTTGGCTTATTTCATTTAGCCTAACAATCTCCAGGCCCATCCATTTTGTGCAAATGTCAGGATATCATTTTTTGTTTTTTTTTATGTTTGAGTAATATTCCATTGTATACATATATTATATTTTCTTTATCCACCAGTATCTTTGCTATTGTGAATTTATTTGCTATAAATATGGGACTGCAGGTAACTCTTTCATAGGCTGATTTCATTTCCTTTGGAAATATTCCCAGGACTGGGATAAATGGATTTCAAAATATTATTATACAAAAATAACGCTATCTTTTAATTCCAGTTTCCATGAAATTTTTAAGTGACCCCATCCATATATGATGAAGTGAAGATGAACAATGAGAAGTTACTGGTATTTATCTCTCAGAGGAAAACAAATGCCAAATTCTACAGATGAATGATACCACCGTGGTATCAGCTGATTCATTTAACTTTCTTTTTGAACCTGTTCCAAGAAATGTGGAAAACACCAACAGATCAGAAGCTTTAAGAGCCAGTTTGTGGCTGTTGCTGAGCTCAACCAGTACTTGTTCACTCTGATTCAGCAGTCTACTCCGGTCCAGGTCCATAAGTAGCATCAAAGTCAGCTGACCACTGGCACCATGACCACCAACCATTCAGGTATATCATGATAAAGTAGCTTTAGTAGGACCAGAACATTCTTGAGAAGCTGAGAATGGGACCCAATCAGTAACAGTAATTCACAGTGTCAGATTCAGCCACAGGACCAAATCCTGCAGACCCACAGTGGCCCTGAACAGACCATCCAGCTGACATGTAGAACAGTGCCAACAGGGAAAGGTCCTGCAGAGGCAGTTGATCTATTGTCCTAGCTGGAGTCAGGCACACACTTTCCACCAATACTCCACAGAACACACAGACAGAAGCCCAACCAGGACAGCAGTTCAGCAGCTGTCTTGGATCCAGAGAGTCATCATGATTCCTAACCAGCATCCAGTCCAGTGCATGTCCATCCAGTCAGCCACCCACCCATGAAAAATGCTCCCCAGGGAGCTGGCCACTGGATGCTTAGGCTCACAAAGCCATGGACATGCATCACTATCTTAACCACACAGCTTCAAGCATTGGGCACCACCTCTGTTCACAAAGGAAACAAGCAAACTCAGAGCCAATGACTCGCTAACACCCTTCTCTGATTGCGTCTCCTGCAATGAGGCTCTAGAATCTGTTTGAATTGCAACACAATGAGCCTAGCCTTAGCATCCCTCTTCCCAACACCCAGGAAATCCTCCACTGTAGAGATTTTAGCAACTTCCTCTCATACTTGCTGGAATCTCTGGGCACCCACAATAGGCATAAGTTGCTCATGTATTTCTGGTGCAAGAAATTTCCCTCCTCAGTCCCACACTATGCACTGTTAGAGTGGCAATGCTGTCTTTTATTGCACTCCTAAGAATAGATATTATCATGGGCCCTAAGCCTATGACTCTCCATACTTTTCTGTGAGTTCTGGAAGCAACATCCTGTGTGTTCGATAAGGCTAACAAGGCTTCCTTGCTAAAACAGAGTGCTAAGCCACAAGAAAGAACCAAGTTTGGACCTTTGGAACTATCCAGTCTACAGAGAGGCAAGAAGAGGAAAATCTCTTTCTTGAACCCCTTACCTGGTGATCTCCTTGGTATAACAATGGGAAGTGAATAACAATGGGAAGTTCTACATACAAATCTGTACATGATGGTACTTTCTGGAAAGCTGCTATTTTTCATCCCTCAATCCAGATATCACTGATGAAGGATGAGGTCCAGAGGCAAGAAAATTTGGATGATTTGGATGAACTTTAGGCAGGTGTAATACCACTGGATGGTCTGGCCAACAACTGGCTCCAATTCTGCTTCTTTATAGAATCTTGTGCTACTGTCAATGGTCTAGCCATCTGGTTCCACCAATGGTAGCAAACATACTTACTTATCTATGGTTTTCCCCTTAAAGGAAAATGACCAAAGGTATCTCTTTCCTCACAGATACTCAAAATATGTTAAAATCAAACATGTCTCTGTACTTATTAATCCACAATACAAGTTCTCACCTTTTCCTCTTAAGACTTTCAGGCATTGTTTATATTGCCCTACTCAATTTTGTGTGGCTTTAACAAATTACTTGAAACTGTGCAATTTCTAAAGTAAAGAGGCTTACTTGGTTTACCATTCTGCTGGCTGAAGGGTCTCAAAAGTATGGTCCTGGAATTCTGATAAGGGCTCCTTGGCAATGTCACAACCTGGCTGAGAAGCAGAAATGGAACTGATAACATGCAGAAGAGGCCAAACAGTCTGCACTCTTGAGAACTAATCCAGCCACACAGATCTACATTAATCCCTTCTGAGAGTGCTGCCCTTGTGACCTAATTATCTTGCACTATGCCAAGTCTTAAAGGTTCAAACACCTCAACACTGCCACATGGGAGACCCAGCTTCCAGAACATGAATCTTTGGGAGAAAAGTCAAATGCAAACCATATTACCAAGACATATATTTCACTTCAAAATCCACAATGCTGGACTCTTCAACAAGGTATTCCGTGGAACTTTTACCACCTTTACCCATCTCAAGCTACAGGTATTATAGAGCACCATTATGGCATATTTAAGTAAAAATTTAATAAAACAGTGTGTTTCAGTTATCAGTCAAAACATCAGGGTAAATGGCAAGAAAGAATATAACTTCATTTTTTATATTTTCCTGCTGACAACTTTTAAGCCACACTCTTCAAAGAAAGCCAGCTACTCCCTTCTTTAATACTGACAGAAAGTTTAAACTATGGAAGCTCCACTCAATGTGTAGGCATCCTCACCTCAACTCCACCTCTTAAATATGACAAAAGCCAAGGAAGGCCCCTTTCCTCACTTTAAAGTCATTTTCTTTCTTACTTAGGAGATTGTTCTGATCAATCCCCAGCACATACACTCACAGACACACACATACACGTACACACGCTTCCAGGGAAAACTAATTACCTAAGTAGTACACCTTTCCATACCTTCTCAGTGCAAGTGTTGCATCATTAGTCTCAACTTCCAAGGCAAATTTTGAATCAAATGACCATAATATACTTTCTCTTAAATCTCAGCTAATACCTCAACAAACAGCAGGTTCATCAAATTCAGGTCTTATCACTACATGAGCCACTTTGATAGAATTTTGCAATTTTCTTTTTTTTTATCATTTATCTAATAAATATAAATTTCCAAAGTAAAACTTTTGGATTATAGCAGCTTTTCCCCCCCATAAGCTCCCTCCCACCTGCAACCATCCCATCTCCCACTCCCCCTCCCATCCCATTCACATCAAGATTCATTTTCAATTATCTTTATATGCAGAATTTTGCAATTTTCACTGCAACTTGAATGTGTCATAAATTGGAAAATTGGGAAATTTATGAATTCTAAATTCCTACTGCAAGTAGATGTTCAGCTATGCTTTCCTTTTAGAGTATATTTTTTTTTAGATTTATTTATTTATTTGAAAGTCAGAGTTATACAGAAAGAGGAGAGACAGAGAGAGAGAGAGAGAGACAGAGAGAGAGAGGTCTTCCATCTGCTGGTTCATTCTCCAATTGGCCGCAACGGTCGAAGCTGAGCCAATCTGAAGCCAGGAGCCAGGAGCTTCTTCTGGGTCTCCCACGTGGGTGCAGGGGTCCAAGGACTTGGGCCATCTTCAACTGCTTTCCTAGGCCATAGCAGAGAGCTGGATCGGAAGTTGAGCAACTAGGTCTCAAACCAGCACTCATTTGGGATGCCAGCTCTTCAGGCCAGGGCATTAACCTGCTGTGCCACAGCACTGGACCCTAGAGTATACTTTGTGTATACTTTTTTTCATCTACCAATTTCAGACAAACTTGAGGGACAACCCATTCCCACAGAGTCACAATCCCTATTTCTCTGCAACCTGTTTAGCTATGTTGCTACAGAAACAGCTAAATTACTATATTAGGCTTCATCGTGAAATAAACTAACATGTTTAAAATTGGAGGTATTCTGAGCTGGGTGTCCCAAACATTCCTAAACAGTTCTGAGACTGGAATCTGAATGACTCAGATGTTCAGGACTGAATTTTCTTTTTTTCTCAATCTGGCATATCACTTACTTCTGTTTCAACGATTTCATTACTACAATATTTGTTCAATGCATAGCTTTGTATCTGAGTGCAGAACTTTACTGTATTTCATACGAAACCTCGATGATAAAATATAAAATATAAAAATTTATATATCCTGCATGTACAGCTATACAAATCCATAAGATACATTTTTTAGTGCGTTAGAGAAATACATAGTTTCTTAGCACCTGATCTGACAGACTTTCCATTTCAGCTGCACTGGAATCTCTTGGGTGCAGCTATAAAAAGTTTGGAGAAACCATACTCATTCCTTTTGAATTTACTCAGGGACAAAAAAAAATTGTTTTCAAGTCTGAGCATCAAGAATTTCAGAAATTCATCAATTATCTCTAAAATTAACAATCCAGATGACTTTTTCCATCTGAGAATGTGGATTACATAGAAATGTTTTTACAATGATTCTTAAAAATGAGTACTACATTAATTAGCTCCATAATTCCTGGAAACACATCTTTTAAAAAAGAGCTTTGCATTACTTTTTCCACTGAGAAAAAAATGTGTACACATGCTAGAAGGTAACCTAAATTCATAAAGTGGTAAAGAGAAATATTACCAACAACAGTTACACAAAGGCAAAACTGACAGATAACATAATGCTAGCAGACTGCTTCCTTCATTTGGTGGAAAAGACATTCCATGTCATTATTTAGAAGCGCTTATTTTTCATTTTTTTTATTTTTATTTTTGACAGGCAGAGTGCACAGTGAGAGAGAGAGAGAGAGAGAGAGAGAGAGAGAAAGGTCTTCCTTTTGCCGTTGGTTCACCCTCCAATGGCCGCTGCGGCCAGCGCACCGCGCTGATCCAAAGCCAGCAGCCAGGTGCTTCTCCTAGTCTCCCATGCAGGTGCAGGGCCCAAGCACTTGGGCCATCCTCCACTGCACTCCCGGGCCACAACAGAGAGCTGGCCTAGAAGAGGGGCAACCGGGACAGAATCCAGTGCCCCAACCGGGATTAGAACCCGGGGTGCCGGCACCACTAGGCGGAGGATTAGCCTGTTGAGCCACAGCGCTGGCCTAGAAGCGCTTTTTTTTCAATCCATGAAACTTCTGGTGAGCACCATCAAGTGTTAGCCACTGTGCTAGGTAGTGCTAATAATACTCTTGAAATGCCCATAATCAAGTAAAAGAGAAAAAGTATATTAATCAAGGAAGTATGGTTGTAATACAAATTTACTTTAATGTAATGCAGCATACAGGCTACAGTCTTTAATTCTGGTTAATCACTTTTTAGATTTATGATATAAGTGAAAAGAAGGTGAAATTTTAGGTCAGGTTAAAGAGTACACTAAACCACACAATCATCTTGACTAATGCAGAAACAAACAACAACAACAACAAAACTAAAACCTGACAAATCCAAGACCCTTTTATTAAAAAAAAAAAAACTCAATATTAAGTAAGTATAAAAGTGAATTTACTCAACATAAGGACGCCATAAGTAAAACTACTTGTAACTACAATCATACTCATGGTGAGAGACTAAAAATTTTTGCCCTAAGATCAGAAAAGAAACAAAGATACCACTTTCACCACTTCTATTTCTTCTAGCACTGGAAGTTATAGAAAGGGCAAGTAGGCAAGGGAAGTAAAAGACATCTAATTTGAAAAGGAATACATAAAATTATGTGTTGCAGATAACATAACCTTTATCCAGAAAACTCCAAAGAATTCACTTTTAAAATCTGTTAGAATTAAAAGCCGAATTCAGTGGAATTGCAGTATACAAAATCAACTGAATTTCTATACACTAGAAATCAATAATACAAAAAAAATTTTAAAGCATTCCATTTATAACAGCAACCAAGAAAATAAAATACTTAGAAATTCAACCAAGGAGGCACAAGACTTGTACACTGAAATCTATGAAATATTTGTGGAAAAAATTAAAGAGTACATAAATAAATTAAAAGCTATCCACAAGCTTAGATGATAAGTCTTAATTTCATTATGATGACAAAACTACTGAAAGCAAAAATGCAAATTCAATACAATCCCCATGAAAGGTTCAATAGCTTTTTTTTTTTTTAGAAATGGAAATCCATCCTAAAATTCATATAGAATCTCAAAGAACTCTAAATAGCTGAAACAATTTTTAAAGGGAAGAATAAAGATGTAGGTTTCACACTTGCTTATTTAAAAACTGACTTCAAGCACAATAATCAAAACAGTATAGTACTGCAATAAATACAGACATACCAGTAGGGAACAATGGAATAGAATTTAGAGCATGTTTCTATGGTAAATTGATTTTTTTAAAAGATTTATTTATTTGTTTGAAAGAGTTACAGAGAGGGAGAGACAGAGAGAGAGAGAGAGAGAGAGAGAGAGAGAGATCTTCCATCCACTGGTTCATTCCCCAGATGGTCACAACGGCTGAGGCTGGGCTGTGCTGAAGCCAGGAGCTTCTTCAACGTCTCCCTTGTGGGTGGCAGGGGCCCAAGAACTTGGGCCATTTTTGGCTGCTTTCTCAGGCCATTAGCAGGGAGCTGTATCAAAAGTGGAGCAGCTGGGACTCTAACCAGCATTCATATGGGATGCTGCAGCAGCAGCAGCAGCTTTACCCTCTATGGCACAATGCTGGCCCTGTCAATTTATTTTTAACAACAGTGCCAAGACCATTCAAGGAGGAAAACAATTCTCTTCAACAATGGTGCTGAAAAACTATAAAGAATGACAGGCAGAGTTACAGAGAGGCAGAGGCAGAGAGATAGAAGAGAGAGAGAGAGAGAGAGAGAGAGAGATCTTCCTCTGGTTCACTTCCCAAATGGCCCCAAAGGCTGGAGTTGAGCCAATCCGAAGCCAGGAGCCAGGAGCTTCTTCTGGGTCTCCCATGTGGGTGCAGGGGCCCAAGGATTTGGGCCATCTTCTACTGCTTTCCCAGGCCATAGCAGAGAGCTGGATCAGAAGTAGAGCAGCCAGGATGCAAACAGGCTTCCCTATGGGATGCTGACACTGCAGGCACTGGCTTTACCCACTAAGCCACAGTGCGACCCCATCAATTGATTTTTAACAACATTGCCAAGACCATTCAAGGAGGAAAATAATTCTCTCCAACGATGATGCTGAAAAACTATAAAGAATGACATTTTACCCTTATTCAAATTAGTCAAAAATTAATTCAAAAAATGGATTAAAGGCCTAACTATAAGACATAAAACTAAAACTCTAATAAGAAAACAAGAGGAAGGCCGGTGCCGTGGCTTAATAGGCTAATCCTCCGCCTTGCAGCGCCGGCACACTGGGTTCTAGTCCCGGTTGGGGCGCCGGATTCTGTCCTGGTTGCCCCTCTTCCAGGCCAGCTCTCTGCTATGGCCCGGGAAGGCAGTGGAGGATGGCCCAAGTCCTTGGGCCCTGTACCCACATGGGAGACCAGGAGAAGCACCTGGCTCCTGGCTTCGGATCAGCATGATGCGCCGTCCGCAGCAGCCATTGGAGGGTGAACCAACGGCAAAAAGGAAGACCTTTCTGTCTCTCTCTCTCACTATCCACTCTGCCTGTAAAAAAAAAAAAAAAAAAAAAAAAAAAAAAAAAAAAAAACCAAGAGGGAAAATCTGAATGACCTTAGTTTCAGCAATGATTTCTCATATATGACACCAAAAGAATAGGCAATGAAAAGAAACAAATTGGACTTCACTAAAACTAAAAACTTTTGGGACTGGAGTTGGGGCATAGCAGGTAAAGACACCACCTGCAGCGCTGGCATCCCATATGGGTGCCGGTTCATGCTCCAGCTGCTCCACTTCCCATCCAGCTCCCTGCTAATGTGCCCGGGGAAGCAGAGGAGGATGGCCTGAGTCCTTCGGGCCCTGCCACCAGTGAGGAAGCTCCTGGCTCCTAGCTTTAGCCTGGCCCAGCCTTGGCCATTGTGGCCATCTAGGGAATGAACCAGTGGATGGAATCAATCTCTCCCCCACCCCATCTTTCTCCCTCAATCCTCAATCTCTCTCTCTTTCTCTTTCCCTATCTTTCTGTAACTCTTTCAAGTAAATAAAATAAAAATCTTTTAAAAATACTAAAAACTTTTGTGCTTCAAAGGACACTAATTTTCAAGAGATTAAAAAGATAACCCACAAAATGTAATACTTGCAAATCATAAGTCTGATAATAATCTAATATCCATAATATATAAATAACTCATACAACTTAGCAAAATAGACTAAAAAACTATATAAAAACAAGCAAAGGATTTGAATATAGATTTCTACAAAGGAGATATACAAATAAAAAAATGACCCACATCATAGGCATTTGGCGGATTACCAGTGAAAAGACAATGGGATACCATTTCACACTTAACTAGGATGATAGTATTCTTCTTTTTTTTAAAAAAAAAAAAAAAGTGGAAACTGGAAAGTTTGAAGAAAGTGGAACCTCTGTTATTGGTGGAATTGTAAAATGTTCTAACTGCTGTGGAAACAATTTGCCAGATCCTTAAAAAGTTGAACATAGAATTACCATACGATATAGCAATTCTACCTCAAGGTACAGATGCAAAACAATTCAAAACAAGTTCTCAAATAGATATTTGTAACCAGTGTTCATAGCAGCACCAACATTATTATTAATAATGTGATACCCAACAAGTGGAGGCAACTTGAGTTCCAGTAAAATGAATGGATAAACCTACATGTAATACAGAGTTACCTCAAAAAGTTCATGGAAACACAGAACTGAAAGGTGATATGCATTTTCCATGGACTTTTTGAAATACATTCATGTAGCAGAATATAATTCAGCCATAAAACAACGTTCTGATACATGCTACAGTATAAGTAAACCTTGAAAACACTATGTAGCAAAATAATCTAAATACAAAAGGACAAATTACTGCGAAATTCCACTTATATGAAACACCTGGAATAGGAAAACTCATAGCAACAAAAAGTACATTAGAGGTTACCAGCAACTAGAATAGGAAAATTTGGGGAGTTATTGCTTAATTGACGCAGAGTTTGTTTGAATGGTGAAAAAGTATGGAAATAGTGTTGAGGTTGCACAACATTCTGAATGTAATGTCACTAAATGGTACTATTAGCAATAGTTGAAATGGAAATTTTCTTATGTATGTTTTACCACAATGCAAACAAAAGAGCAAGGTACAAAAGAGAATACATGGTAAACTATCTTCAGTGTTTGTATATTCACTGGAATAATATGAAAGATATTAATTTCAGTTGTTATTTATAGGTAACACACAGATAAAGTCGTACTGGCAAAAATATAAATATTTCTGTCCTGATTAGTAAATGATCATTCCCTAATTCTCTGAATTCCCTCTGCTGTTTTTATCCCAGGATGCCTGACTATCCCATGATCCAGCAAGTAAAGAGTTAAGAGGGGTATGGCAAAATAGTGTAGAATGAGTTTGGATGGTAACAGAGTAAGAAAGGGAGATTTTGTAAACAAACCTTTTAGAATCTTTCTGATTTTACAATTATGTAAATATCACCTACTGATGACAATAAAATTTTTAAAATGTAAAAAGAAGTGTATATCAGTTGAAAAAAGCGGCTAAGAGAATTTGAGACAAACCAATATACACATGCAATTACAGTGGCACAAGGAATAAGAGAGCTTAGGCAATTCCAGGTCCTGTAGAGAAGCTTCATATAGACTTAAGGATAACAGAAGAATTTAAAAGATGTTAGGGCCAGATGTTAAAGAACTTTTATATGTCATTAATTAATTCAATCTATCAAGTGCTATTTCTGCAGCAGAGATTAAACCATTTAGAGTTGTTTTAAATCAGCAGACTTAATTTGAATAGGTTTGTATGTTAGAAAAATAATTCTGACAGCTGCACGGAGAATGGACTGAAGAGGAGAGGAAGTAAGAGTGTAAAGGCAAAAATGATGACAGGGTCATAACGAGATGAAAAAATCTTGGACAGGAAATACTGAGGCCAGCACCGCAGCTTAATAGGCTAATCCTCCCCCTTGCAGCGCCGGCACCCCGGGGTTCTAGTCCCGGTCTGGGCGCCGGATTCTCTCCCCGTTGCCCCTCTTTCAGGCCAGCTCTCTGCTGTGGCCTGGGAGTGCAGTGGAGGATGGCCCAAGTGCTTGGCCCTGCACCCCATGGGAGACCAGGGAAAGCATCTGGCTCCTGGCTTCGGATCAGCGCGGTGTGCCGGCCGCAGCACACCAGCCGCAGCGGCCATTGGAGGGTGAACCAACGGTAAAGGAAGACCTTTCTCTCTGTCTCTCTCTCTCTCACTGTCCACTCTGCCTGTCAAAAAAAAAAAAAAAAAAATACTGAAGAAAAGCAATCTAGTAGCCTTATTTAAAAATAGGTTGCAGTTGAGTTAAAATAAAAAGGAGGAACAAAAGATGACTATGATTTCTAGCTTGGTTGACCAAGAAAGGGTAAAGCATGACCTTTAATTGGGTAATTCTAACTGGAAAATTATTCAGAATTTTGATTGTGTGAAATGTGAATATATTGAGATGCCAAAGATAAAGCATGACATAATGTGGATTTCAAATAAAAAGTTACTATGAGCATGGTAATGACTTTTCCATTTTATTTAGAAATGACCTACTAAGAGGAAATAAGCTTAAATTATACAGGGAAAAGTGTATCTTTATACATAAAAGAAAGTCTGATGGAATCTGATACAAAGACTCTTTTATGTTGATTTTGCAAACAAATTTGTCTTTCCCTGAAATAGTTTAGGTGTTAAACATGTGGAAAAATGAACTCCAAGTAATGACATTAGGACTTTATATATTCATAGGGAAAATAAATAAGAAATATGATTTCTCAGAATGCTAATATTTTAGTCCCATAAATGTATTTTCAAAATATCATAGTATTCCCCAGAGAATACTGCTTCCTGAGAATGGAAATTAGAGTGAACACAGAATTTTCAAGAAATCCTCATAACTAAAATAGCTTTTTAGGTAGTTTTTCCAAGCATTCTTCCCTCAATTCTACATCTGCCTCCAACATCATCCCTCTTTCCCTCTAAACTTCTCAAGTAGTATATATTCACCTTCTTTACTTCTTTATCTTACATTTATTCCTCAACCTACTTTGTCTGAACAATTTTTCTAAGTTCTCTGTGGCTATTGCTAAGGTCAACAATGCCAAACAGGTGACTAAATCATCTTGCACTGGCATGCTTACTCATGCTCAGAAAAGCCATCCTTCTTGAAGTACTCTTTCCTTGACACTATAAATTCCTGATTTTCTTTATTCTCTTGTGACAATATTTTCTCAACCATTTACATGGGCTTATTGTCCTCTACTCAGTCAGTAACTGTTGACCTTTCTCAGGGGTTGGTTCCAATCCTGCTCCCATCCTCACTCTACTCTCTTCCAGAAGAGCTTATGACATCTGTTACTTCAATTTCCATCTATATGGCAATGATTTCCCCACCCGCCCCCTTTATTTCAAATCTCTAGATGTTTCGTCTAGACTACAAGTACAAATAACCAAGTGTTTCTCCAAACGCTCATCAATTAGTGTCTCAGATAAACCTCAAACTGCCCATGTCCAAATAATCATTCTTGATCATTTCTATGAAACATGGCCCTTCTCCAGAGTTTCCATCTTAGTGAAATTAAGTATCATTCACTCAAGCACACAAATTAAAATCTTAGTGACATTTTTACCATTTACCTTTTATTAAATCCCCATGGCCATTTCATAACCAAATAGTCAATTATTGCTTCTTAAGTAACTCTTAGCATCTGTGTACTTCTTTCTCTGTGTGCTATCACCATTCTACTTCAAAATATTAGCATCTCTCTCCTGCATTGATGTAAAAGTTTTGCAACTACTCCAATATGGTTTTCCATAATCTGAAAAATGTACTAGTTGCAAAGTTCTTAGTCCTTAAATCTGAGAAAGAAGCGTATTAATATCTTAGTTTCCAAAGGGCTTGTAAAAATGACAGTAATTACCCAAATGCACAACAAGAACATCTACCCCTATTATTCATTGTTGGTAATGATCTTCATGCCCTGTTTGGTTAAAGTAAGTGGCTTGAGAAGTTGCAAAGATGAATGACAAGTGCTGTTCCCATCTAGCTACAGCTTCTGCTTTGTATCTGACCTTTCAATACCACAACATCCGATCTGACTTTTCTCATTCAGTCTTCTCCAGATTATTTTTGGGTCATCTGAGAGCCTGGGAAGGCCCTGATGTGCTTCTCTAATACGAGTGAGAACGTCTTTCGTGTGAAGATGTTCATCTATTTTCTCTTGGAGTAGCAGTGACTCCAGTAACGTCTTCTTTTGTCTCAGGAAGGCCGCCTGGGCCAGCTCTGCCCTTTTCCGATTACAGTCTGGACATTGAGAAGAAATGTGTTCCTTAGCTGCTGCCACCTGTTCTACTGCCATCCTCATATTTTTAAAATAGATTCTGTTTAAAAGTTCAGCAGGGACAGGGCAATGTGAGGCCTCTCCATCCAGTGGAACCCGCAGCCTTTTACGTCTGCGGCTCTTCTTCTCCTTGGAAGACACTCGATGGTGGATCAAGTTTATCTTCACGCTGCAAAAAGTCTGAAGGGTATTCAGTTCTTCTTCGGGCACCCAAGCGTCTTCTGTCTTAAGTCGGGCGTCTGGTTGGTCCCGTCCAGGGTTAAGTCCTTTGCCCTGGAGGTGGCTGATCCACTTTTCACACAGCCCA